>NW_020185324.1:4902759-4928209 GCF_003031525.2 Neophocaena asiaeorientalis asiaeorientalis | reverse complement strand
GACCGTTTACCAAAAAAAAAAAAAAAAAAAAAAAAAGCAGTTTGTTTGGAGTTTAGTTTTTCTTGCAAGCTCATTAAGCTTATTTCTTAAGCTTGTTCTTCAGAATGCTAATGCCAAGAACCTAATGCAATGAAATCTCAGGCCTCAGTCCAAGGAGAGGCTTACTTCCACTCTTTTTAGTTCTTGCTTCCTCACTTGAAGCCTGGCAGCCTCAGGACATGCCATCATTTACTTTCAGAGAACTCAGGTTATTTGCACTGTTTAGGTTTTGCTGTCTATTTTCTTGGCTAGGTTTCTGCATTTCTCTCTTAGGAAAAAAAACTGATAGAAAGATGGATGAAAAGTATGGAATCAGTGAGTCCAGGGAAGGTCAAAGTTTACTACTTGAGATGCTTTTCATTGGGCCAGAAATATTAATTGGGCAGTTAGTGACACCACCTGGTCTCCTTGGGAATCTTCACTTAGTCAGTTCATTGAAAAATGGACAAATTTTATTGCCTCTGCGTAAACTGTGTTAGGCACAGTAAAAGCTACATAAGAAATGGGAGGGCCCTGACCTTGAGGGCTTTATTATCTGAGGAATATTTTATATGCCTTTTCTACCCCATCTCTCCCACCTCTTACTCCAGAAATTCTGATTCAGGAGGTTAGGAGTGGGAGTGGGGTCCTGGCATCTGGATATGTTTTTCTGAGGATTCTGATGATCACTCTGGCTTAGGAAATGATTCAGGGGAAGACTCTGACTGATTATTTACCTGGAGAAATACTCTAGAAATGAGAGAACCGAAGAACCAAAAGAATTCAGAGTAAGTAGATCAAGGCGAGCTGGGGTAATCAGAGAGGCTTCAATGAAGAGGAAATTCTTGTAGATCTGTGTGAAAAAGCAGAACGGATAAAAAAACCCAAAACAATATAATAAGGTAGTATGTGCTAGGAGATATTCTGGGATGAGAGGAAGGTATTTTATCCCCTACATATGCTATTAAATAATAACCTAATTCTCCAATTTAATTTCAGTTTCTATTCTGGATTCTTATGGAACACATGAAATTTTCTCTAATCTCTGCTTTTAATATCTAATGTAATCACGTTTCCCCTGATTTTACCAAGTGTGTCAGTCAGAGTATTGTCAAAAAAACAGAAACCATTTCTGTTTCAAATAGAAGTTTCAGAGGGAATTTAATACAAATCTTGGTCTTATGGGTGTTGGAAGGGATTTAAGAAAAAAAGAAAAAGCAAGGGAGCTTGAGAAGCAAAAAAGATAAAGAGTGATACCCAGAGATTAGTATTTGTAGGAAGCAGCTATAAACTCTAGGACTGGATCCCAAGATCAGGCTTCTAGGGGTTCCACCTAGCCAATGCTGGGGCTGTGGAGGATGGTCTCCCTGGCCACAGCTGGGACCACCAAAGAATAGCAGTTACAGCAGAAGCTTGGATCACTGACGGGACGCAACTACTTCCAGAAACACCAGCAGAAGCAAAAGAATATGAGAAAGAAATACTGGTTCTTTCTTTTGCCAGCTAATGAATGAGTCTGGGAAATGTAGTTTGTAGATACCAAACCCCAGCAATACAGAATAGTTGGAAAAAGGTGGATGTGGAGCTGAGGGGAAACAGGTACATCAGGTAAAATGAATCAAGATGTACTTCCTTCAGGAAGACAAATAAACATGTCCCAGTCAGAGGTTCATGCATGACTGCCAGCAGGTATTAGTACTAAAATATGCCAAATCTCGTAACAACCACTTAGCAGCTCAGTCCAAGAAAAGTAGAAAATGAAGCTTATGAAGTTTGGTGAATACTATGTGAATGTGCAACTCTTCCCTTGGCTTTTCTCATTTTAACCTGATTCACCGACCTATCCATCTACCTACCCATTCATCCATCCAGTTAGTGCCTACCATATGCCAGACATTGTGGAGCACACTGGGAATACAAAGATAATGTCATACAGGCTTCCTTAGCTAGCTTCCAAGCCAGGCAGGCAGTGGACAGATTTGATAGTCACAGAAAATGCTTCAAGAAATAACCATATTATTTACTCCTTATGCTTTTCAAAGTAGTTTCTCATCTCCTATTCTAAAATTTTTGTAGGATATTTTTAAAAGATAATTTCACATTGAACATATTTTATTTCTTGCCAAAAACTTTCCATGAACATTGTATATCATTTTCTTATAAGGACACTCACATTTTTACTATTTTTCACTCACCTGCCTCTTACTTTCCTTTTTGATGAATAGGCTTTTTCCTCTGACCCGTGACCTTCCTGAATCTCTTCCTTCTTTGTAGGCCTGAACAGTGGTACCATGCAAAAGATTGCCACTGTTTATCCTGTGGCCATTTCTGTCCCTCTTCCCATGTTTTTCTTCCAATTTTATATGGCCTCTTAGACTCTTGGATTTGGTCTTTTCCTCCATTATCTTCGCCAGCTGGCTCTTGTAGATCAACTTTAAAGACTTTTTGAGAGATCAGACATTGCTATGAATCCTTCTCTCCTTGCCCTGCTCTCAGGAGGGTCTTGTCTCTCCTGTCCCAGAATTTATATTGAAACAAGCATACTTTCTGCTTTCTACCATTTTCTTTTTAACTCATTGCCTTTAAAAATCTTAACTATATATTTGTAGTGACCAATGTTTTCCAAAGTGTTCAAAATGGACCACCTGCCTCTGAGTCACCCAGGGAGCTTATTAAATATCCAAGTTCCCTGGCCAACTCCAGTCCTACTGACTTATAATCAGTGGTGTGTGGTCCAGAAATTTACATATTTAACAAGTTCCCCAGATGATTCTAATCACATGAAAGTGTGAGATGCACTGATAGAGATCTTTGTCTTCAAGCTCTGAAGCTCTGAAATTCTCCTTTGGTGCTTTTGAAAACACTGGTGTCTTTAACAGAATACTTTCTTATCATCAGACTTCCCCGATGGGCAATAATGATTTGAAGTTGGCCCCCTTATTTCTGAAATCATTTCACTTTGAATCAGTTATAATTTCTTCTCATAGTAGCATACAGCCAAGATGCCTTCTGGGTTTGAAACCTTGTACCAAAATACTTCTGTGGAGTAGAGCAATATTGATGTCAGACTACAGTTGGTGAATATGAGGCTCAGAAGGAGTACGGGGCTAGTGGAAGGTCACATAGCCAGATCATTGCAGAGCTGAGATTGAAGCCTAGGCTGCCTGGGACACTTTCCCTGTCTTACCCAGTTAAGACCTCCTCTTTTTGGATTGGTATCTGTATTAAAAGATAAAACCCACACACACACAGACACACATTTCCATCCTTTGCAACGTACCATGAAATGTATTGAATACTGGCATTTTTTGGTACCTACCTTTCACAAAAGTAAAGTGGCATCTTTTCCCCAACAGCAAAAAGATGCTTGAAAATGCCTTTGTCATCACTAGCGTCACTGTGAATTAACACAGTGATGTTGATTGTAAACGGGGAGGGATGGTGCACACTGAAGTGAAGCAAACAGTTGTGATCATTTCAAGCTCCACCGAAATAGCAGAAGACAAGTCAGCTGCCACTATCCAAAGGAGATGAAGCAACTCGAGGTTTAGCTCCCAGGTCTTGACATCTCATCAGCTCAAAACAACTTATAAGCATTTACATGTATTTACATGTTTACTCTCCCATCTCTAGATAATTTGCACTAAAAGAAGGGACTGATATTGTCAGTCTTCCAAAATGGCTGATAATTCCAAAGTCATTTAGATTTGACTTTGCAACTTTTTTTAATGTTTAGTATTTGAATTTGGGCTTAATGTATTCTGAAAAATTATAACATTTTAAATAACAATAACACAGTAGTGAGAACCAGGTAGTAATATCTGCCTTTCTTATTCTGCCTCTTGATTTAACACTTCTCCTCTTTATGGTCCATAGTAGGAATGCTGGTGATCTCATACTGCACCAACCAAAACTGAATCTCTGTTTCCGACTCTCTCTGTCTCTGCCTCTGTTTTTTTTCTCTCTGTCTCTCTCTTTCTCACATATATAATTATTATATTTATTTCAAAGGACTGATTTAGGGTTTCTAGATGAAATACAAGGTGCCAAGTTAAATTTTAATTTCAGGTAAACAACATAAATTTTTCGTATAAGTACATTCCAATATCTCAGATAAACAATGAATAATTTTTAGTATGAGTATGTGCAAATATTTCAGATAAGCAATGGAATAATTGCATTTTGGACATACTAAAAATTGTTTATCTGAAATTAAAATTTAACTGGCATTGTGTATTTTTTATTTCCTAAACTTTGCAGCTTGAAGTGAAAATTAGATGAGATAATGTGTGTACGGTATCTGGCTCATAGTAAATGTTCATTAAAATTATTTTCATAATTGATCTCCTGTAGACCCTAACAAATAATAATAATTAGCATTTGTATATTACTTTACTATTTACAAAGCCACCTAATATTCATGATTCTTCTGATCCTCTTAGTGACTGTGGTATCCCCATCTACCTCATGAAGAAATTAAGCCTCATAAACATGTTTTACTGACTGTACAGCAATCCACAGTATGCTGTACAATCTTTTATTTCATAGACATGTATTTTTGAATATTGGCCTCATTTCTAATCATTGCTACTATAAATATTATTGAAATGAACATCTAAGAGCATAATTTTTTTATAAGTACTTTATGAGCTCCTTAGGTCAGAGACCATGACTATTTTGTTTTCCATTGCCCAACCAAAGATACTGCTCAATACATATTTCCTAAATGAATGCAATTTCCAGATTTACTGCTAGACTCTTCTAATGAAAATAACAACAATAATATTAATACTATTTTATGATGTACCAGGCATTTTCTAGATTGCTTTCATTTACTGATAATAATCTTCACAGTACTTTGCGAAATAGGTAGCATTATTACCAGACTTTATGGATGTGGAATCTGAGGCACGAAGAGATTAGGCGATTTCCTGCCCAATTCTTTGGCTAGTAAGCAGTGGAGCTGGGAGACAATTTCAGGTGACCTGGCTCAGAGCCTGCATTCTTATCCATTTCACTCTTCAGCCTCCAGCAATGGAATTAATGGCTCAAAGAACATGCATTATTTGTAAGCATCTTAATGCACGTTGCCAAATTGCTTTTCAGAAACATTGCACCTATATATTCTTCTACCAGGAATTCATGAGTGTCTCAACACAGCTTTTCTAGCATTGAGTATTCTCATGAAAACTTCTTTTCACATCAGTTAGGTGAAAAATAATATCTAATAGTTACTACATTGTATTTATTTGATTACAAACGGTTGAACTCTCTTTTTTCATATAGTTAAAAAATATATTTCTTCTCTTATAAGGTGTATATTTATATCCATACCCTTTGGCATATTAGGACTAAGCAAGCCAATCACATGAGTCTTATTGCCATATGTTGCAAAGGACTTACGAAAATCAAGTTTGCTTGTCTTTCAGTTTTGCCTTTGGACCTTTGGCTTATGAAGTTTAATTATAAAGAGAGAGAAATATGTCAGTCTTTTGTGATTTCTTCTGTTGCTCTTGTGCTTTGAGAGCATATAGGTCCAACATTTTAAACTTGACATTGTAATCCATTGCTTTTTCAAAGTCTTTACCTAGAAAAACTTCAGCCTTTGAAAGCTCTCCTTGTTATCCTCCTAATTTTTTAGATACTCGATACCTAAAAAGGTGGATTAATTTGTCTTTCTTAACCTTTCCCTACTCACCCCTTTTCCTCCTAACAACTTCTTCTGAGAGAAAAGCTTTGCCTCTCCTTCAGGGAATTCTTTCCTCCACTAGGATCATGTCTGAAAATATTTAAGGAGCAAGGCTAAACTATTTTTTTAAAAAAAATCCACATTGCTAATCCAGCTGTTTTGAACAATAATAAGGCTTTATATTCTGTCTGGTGTTTTAGCATATTTCAGCACCCTTTCTATATGTTAGGTGACCTCAGCATCCCTGTGAAGCCCATAGCACGGGTACTTTTTCCCTTTTACAGGTGAAGAATCAGAGACAGAAGTTAAGTGACCCAAGGTCACTGAAACTCATGTAGCTAGGACTGGAGTCTGGTTATTTTAACTCCTGCTCTTGTGATCTTTTCACTACTCCAAATTTTCTTATAAATGACTTACTGTCACAACAAGAAACCTAAATACTCATATAGTCATTTTTCCTCTCTCAAGTGTTTTAAGGTTCTGATACTTTCCCACTCATGCCAGAATGTTATCAGTTGGGGACAGTGAATTCTCTGAGCATTTGCTTTATGTGCACACATTTTTAAAAAGTCAACAAACACTGATGTGTATATTCTATTACTGTAGAAGCAAATATTCCCTTAAAGAGGAGCTTGCAGTCATACTCAGCTGGTATTTCTCATAACTTCACACACTAGAAAGCCATGTGTCTTCTGATTATCTTCTGTGTCAGCCACAAGATGGTACCCTTGCACATGGGAAAATGTTCAAGATGTATTATAAAGTGAAAAAAATGGATTTCAAAACAGTATATTCAATTGTGTGCACATGTGTGCATGTGTGTATGTGTGTGTGGAATTGGATGCACAATAAATGGCTAACAGTGGTTCTCTCTGAAAAATGTAGCTGTTTATTTTTTGACCTTTGAGTATAATCTACATTTTCTATAGTAAGCCTGCTTTGTGTATGTGATCACTCATCCAGGAGATGGGAAGGCTCTGCTGTCAACAGAGATTGCATTCCTATCCTTATGGTGGGGGAGATGTGATGCTTGAGTTGACAGCCTGATCAGAATCACACAGAGTTGGGAGTGGGCATAGTTTCCCAAGAAAGGGATGCCAGGGAGACAGATGCCATGTGTGAGCCTAGCTGTCTTGAGGGCCTTGGGCTGGGCCTGTACGAAATGTTCTTTTAGGGATTGGTCAGTAATTGGCTGAAAGTTCTGTCTGGGTTAACCCCAATATTGGTTCTTCTAAAATATGCTATGAGGTGGAAATTGCAGGATAGCTAAAGTTGACCAACAGCACCTTCTATCTTTTTGTTTTAGAGGGGTGAGTAGAGTAGGAAGTAGGGCATAGAGGTTTTTGCCTACAACAGCCATTGATTCAGAGGAGGCAGTTGTTCTGACTCATTTTGTAACTGTTCTTGGAGCAGAAATACTTGGCAGTGATGGCAAATAATCAGAAAGCAATATCACTGAGGCAGTTTCAATAGGGAATTCTTTCTCTGTACTTCAGTAGGAAAATTAAATAGCAGAGGTATGCATTTGGACAAAGATTTCTTGTATTACCTGAGAGCCTCATACTACCTGTTACATTCACTGGAAGATATGAAATGTAACTGTGAAAAAGGTGCACACGTATGGTATAAATTGTTCAATAGTCACAGTCTGAAAATTTCGTGTTTTTCCCCCAGATAAGGAAAAATAATTAATTTCACCCTGAGTGTTGAGAAGTCTTTTTAGACCCGGGAAAGAGTTTGGCCAGGGGTTTTGCATAACATTTATGTAATTCAAATTGATTCTTGGTATAAATTGAGTTGGGTCTCAGAAACATATGCAGCTTCAACAGTTTGTCATCCTAGGGCAATGGTTTCCAAATGCTGGTTTGTGTATCAGTTATATGAGAATCACGTGGAAGAGGTTTAAAACTACCCCACACCACTCGCAAATTCTGATTCAGTAGGTCTTCAGTGGATCCTGAGAACCCCCAACCTTCCCCAGGTAACTCTGATGCAGTTGGGGTGGGAAACCATTGATCCAGACCACAGGACATGGAAGCTAACAGCTCATCTTCCACATTTAATGCAGTGGGTGATCGGTGATGTTTGAGAAGGGTGTTCTGCATTCCCCAGGTCCCATCATGGCGCCAGAAAAAGTCCAGTTTTATGTAAGAAAGCAACGTTTCAGAACTCATAAATCACAGAACCCAATGTTTCCATGTGCTTGGGACCTAGGGAACACAGAAATCACTTTCCTGGAGGCAATGCCTGGTTTTGAAATGTGACATTTAATAATCCAACTTGTGTTTTTCTTTCTAGTGTATTTTTGCCTTCTGCAAACATTTATGCAGTGCTACTAGTACTAGTTAGTGCATGAGGCATTGAGGTGGATAGAAATATCAGCCATCATCCCTGGCTCAGAGAACTCATTGTCCATTAGAGGCTGGGGAAGGACTGTGGAGTCCTACCATCACTACATGGAGTGACATCTGCCACGGTGGTGGCAGGTGGGAAGGATATGGGTGAAATAAGGACAGTATAGCACAAGATTCCTTCAAGGGTTAGATGAACTATTATAACTTTAGCATCTTTCCCAATTCTTTTTTTTTTAAGATTTACTTATTATTTATTTATTTAATTTATTTTTGGCTGCGTCAGGTCTTAGTTGCGGCACACGGGATCTTCGTTGAGGCATGCGGGATCTTTTATTGTGGCACGTGGGCTTTTCTCTAGTTGTGGCATGCAGGTTTTCTCTTCTCTAGTTAGGGCTCATGGGCTCTGTAGTTAGCTGCACGCAGGCTCTCTAGTTGAGGCGCGTGAGCTCAGTAGTTGTTGTGCGCAGGCCAGTTGTTGTGTGTTGCCCAGAGGCACGTGGGATCTTAATTCCCTGACCAGGGATAGAACCATATCCCCTGCATTGTAAGGCGGAGTCTTTACCACTGGACCACCAGGGAAGTCCCCTTTCCCAATTCTTGACTCTATTTTTAGGGTTCTTAGGAAAATCACCTATTTTAGCAGGTCTGGGCCCCTTCAAGCAAATACCACTTACAATAGGATTTTCATCTTTCAATCATCAGACAGTCTCCTAAATTAGATGAAACTAGGAAGCTTTCTTGAAGTAACTTCCTAAAGTCTAGTAGTATGTGCGGTTGCTGTGTAATTTTTTATCGGAGGGCAACTGTCCTTGGGTGGCCCAGCCCATGAATGCCTGGCTACTTACCATTAACATCCTGACTACACCCTCTGGCCCTCTCTCAGGCAGCCTGCAACAACAGGATATGTCCAGTGGTTCTTGCAGTTGGTGATACACCTGCTAGAAGCCACTGTGGATTTCCCACTTCTTTCCTAACTAGAGATGGCAGACTCATCCCCAAAAAAGTGCTCATCCTCCGCCCCTCCATCAGCATGCACTGCCAGTAGTGATGAAGTCTGTAGTCCTTATTTCTCCTGGGCTGGGACATCTCCCTTTTTCCCCACAAGGTCTGGGTGCTGTTGGTTCATTTCTGTCAATGCTGTGTTCCTTGTTTTAGAGACTTTGGATTAGAGGGAAAAGATTATGTTCTTAATTTCCATTGGAACAGACAATTTAGTCTTTAATCAGACCAAAGCACAACACATAGTAGGCACTCAATAAGCCTTTCCCTCCATCTTTATAAGTGTAATTTAGGGTTTGCTGGTAGTCAGGATAGAAAGTGGTTCCTTTTTGCCTGTGAAGGGCCAGCTACCTAATTTGCAGGGTCCAGTGCAAAATGAAAGTGCAGGGTCCCTTGTTTAAAAAGCATGAAAAAAGTGCCATGAAAGGTACTAAGAAATACTTTCTCCTTTCTTCTGTAGACTCTCTCATGATTTGTCATGGTGTTTAAAATTTGCTATTTAATGTCATTCTAAGTAATTAAAATTTTAAATTATTACCATGAATTTTACCATTCATAATTACATTGTGCAAATGTCAGTCTAAAAGCAAATATAAGAGCATTTAACTTGTATGCAGAATCAATGTAGTTGCACATTTGTATTTCATAGATCATACATGCATATGTATTTCATTCCTATCAGAACAGTAGAAATGCTACACAAAACTAACTCAGCTTTTAAATTTCACTTCTTGATATATGCACATTCTATCAACATTCTCTACCTGATAAGTAATGAATAACTTAAAGGAAAAGGAACCAAGTGTTACCCTACCTTTCCCTTTCTTTCTGTGTCATCTTTTCCACCATAAGTGATTGGCCAATTCAGGGAAGTAATGTGAATAAGGAAGGATATGATAAGGTCCTTGGGCATTCATATTTCTGTCTTCTTTCTGCACTCAAAGCAAATTCTGGTTCAAATGGAAAGAGTGGTCTCCCTAAGGTGTTAGTTTACTCCATTGCAAATGTAACATGCTCACCTTGTACTCACTTTTGAGTCTTTCTGAACTCCCATGTATATAGATTTACCAGAATTCTGTACTCATGGGGTATCACAAATGCTATATGTGATCGTGGTGGCAAGAAATAGAAGCAGACACTCATGTTGCATGTATCTCTTACACTCAAACTTTTGCTTCACTGTTCCATCGTATTTCACTTACATAACAGAAGTTCAAAGATAAAATTATTAAAAATTTCAAGATGGCAACAGTCGAGTATTAAACCCAAGCACAGGGCTCTTCTGAGGAAAGGCCCTGTGCAGCTGCACCAGTGGTATGCCCAAGAAGTTCGTGCTACATGAATTCTTTCTAGACTAATTCCTCTTGCCTCAGGACACTTCAGCCACCCTTCATGGCATAAACAGAGCAGGCTGAGTAGGAGTTACGCTGCTACATCTTACATCTTCAAAATATCAGGGATCCTGGAGGAGGGGAGGGGGCAGCATGCAGTACCTGAAACTACCCATGGAGGCTGGACTAGAAGGGGACTGAAACAGACCCAGGTGCAGTTATGGCTAGAAAAGGTGCAAACAGACAGGCAGAGCTGAGGATCCAAGGAAACACTGTTCTGTCCACATTTATTGTGAAACAGAAGGACTAAGAGGTGGCCTATACCCTTGAAGGAAAGAGTCAGGTCCTTGGGGGAGACTTGAGCCAGGCAACAGATTTGAATTTTGCTTTGTAGGAAATGTGGAACCATTGAAAAGATTAGGAGAGTTATGGGATGATTTCTATGTTTTATAAAGATGACTTTGGCCACAGTGCAGTAGTGGGTGGTGGGAGAGACAAGGCAAGGGACAGGGGCCAGTTGGAAAGCTGTAGCAATAGTCCAATATCTTGTAGATCACAACGAGAGGTCAGCAAGGAGGGCCACACACTGGGGGTGTTGGGTGTCCCAATGGCAAGTCCAGGCAGGGAAAAGCACTGGAACTGCCCTCACTTGGCTGGGATTTGTGGGCAGGGCTCCAGCCATCAGGTGGGTGAGTGGTCAGAACAAAACAGACCACATACCGAAGCTTGAAGGAGAGAATTAATTCATCTACGGAGGAGTCTGGGGCTTAGGACTGAGGTGGTATCTAGTAGAAGAAGTGGAGTGAAGCTGAGGGGACAGCTTATGAGAGGCAATGTACTAAGGCTACTTACATGCCTTCTGTCCCCGTCTGTCAGGATTTGTCATGGGCATGCACTGAATCAGCAGGGAGAAGTACTGTTCTTCTTTTTGTGAGGAACAGAGATGTCAAGCCTGGGGGCCAGACCTGACCACACAGTTTATATATGAATCTTTTTAAGAACCAAAAAATTATATCTTTTTCTATCACAAAAATCAGGATATTAGACAATACAGATGAGTAAAATGAAAAAATCAAAGCAAAGTATAATTCCAACCATCCTGGGTCACTATTAACTTTTGGGGGCATACACATTCAATATTTTATCTTTGCAAGTTCCCCCCTTCATTTACAAAAATGTTAGTCTTTTAAGCTGAATCTAGGTTGGAGGAGGGATATCTTTTACCTTTTGAAGTTTCACTCATTTGTGTTTCCTATATAATTCATACATGTTTATCTCAAGTCCCTCTCTCTAGAAGCAGGACCAGGTCTGCTGTTTTGTTTTGAATTCCCCAGAGGATTCTAATTCTTTCTCCAGAGTCTTCATGAAATAATGTCTTGTTGACTAGAGGACTAGTTACCTCATGAAATGTACATTGAGTATGGTGTGGATCTCTTATTCCTTAGTTGAAAGAAAGAGAAAATATATAATTAATTAAATATAAAATAATTTATTTATATATAGTTATATAAAATACTTAAATATATTTGTTATATATAAAATACATACATGTTAAATATAGTATATTTAGTATCTAGAAAACCTGACATTGTGCAGCTCCCATTCCTTCAGTCCTTCCACATGACCCATAGTTTGAGATCCCATTGCCATCCAGAGGAAAAAAGACTGTGAGCAGATCAAAATCCCTGAAGATTTTGAAGATCTGGAATAATGAACCAAATGAACCAAGTTTAAAGAGCTTTATTTAAAAGAGATAAAGACCTATATTTGCAACCAAAAATCTAACAAGACCCGTAGAAGAAACACACAACTCTGAGATGGTGATGAGGCAGCAAACTATAGCTCAGGGGGAAGGATTGGAAGAACAGGATTGTTCATCATGGAGAAGTCTGAGAAAGTGATGCTGCTTACTTGTCTGAAGACGGTCATGCAGAAGAGGAAGCTCCTTACTGATACAGAAACCCATGCAAATATTACTTTGGATAGCCACAAAGTGCTATTGATTTGTATTTCGCTTCCAGTCTCCATTTCTTTTCACTGTCTCTTCATTTATGTACTCCTGCAATTTTATGTTTCCTTTTTAGTTGCTTGCTTTTTGGCCATGAACATAGGACTTTATTAGATAAACTCTCTTTAGATCTGGTGCATGGTTCCAACTTGTCAAAATCCTTTGGGGGCTTCCCTGGTGGCGCAGTGTTTGGGAGTCCGCCTGCCGATGCGGAGGACGCGGGTTCCTGCCCCGGTTCGGGAGGGTCCCGCATACCATGGAGTGGCTGGGCCCATGAGCTATGGCCGCTGGGCCTGCGCGTCCGGAGCCTGTGCTCCGCGGCGGGGGAGGCCACGGCAGGGGGAGGCCCCCGAACCCCCAAAAAAAAAAAAAAAAAAAAAAAAATGCTGTGGGATTCTGATTTGTTCAGTGAGCATCTAAACCAGCTCTTGCAGTTGTATGCACATTTGATCAGCATGCCATTATTATGTTATAATCCTCCATGTATTGATGAGAAATAGATCCTTAAGAAGGATAACTACTTGCCTAAGGCCTTACAGCTAGGGTGTGTCAGAGCCCAGACTATACCTGGGTCTTCTATTCTCAGGCCAGTGTTCCTTCCATGGAACGGTACTCTCTCAACACAATTTTGAATTTTTGGTAGAACTTGAAGATAGATGCCCCAGGCACAATGTAACAGAGACGTGCCCTTTGAGTAGCGCTTTCACAAACATTTTGCAATAAATTATTTTAATAACTTTAGAGTTGGTATTGTTGCTCTCATTTTATGAATAAGAGGCCCAGGAAGGTTAAGTATTTTTATTCAAGGTCAGAAAGCAAACTACATATCAGTTGCTGCAGAGAACAGTTAGGTTGGGAAGATGTCTTACCTTCCTGGGATTCTTAAAACATCTTAGGGAATACTTCTTTAGAAGACCTAGAATAGTAGCTGAACAGTTCATCAGGAATTATTAAAATGGGAGGACCTCAAGGTCTGATCAGTCAAGATACTAGAGAATCTTTTTATGGTGTACAGAAATTCTAAGATGAAGCAAATGTCTAAAAAGATGCATAACAAGAAAGCATGTAAGCACCATTTGGGGTCTGATTAGAATTCTGAGGCTAGTTCTTTACTTTTAGAAGTATAGTAGTTGGAGAGAATTTTCAGGGAAAAAGAAAACATTCTTTTGGGCATTATTTGCTCTGTTTAATTAAGACTTAGTTAACATAAACAAGATTTTTATTTTTCTGACTGAAGAGTTTGAAGAGGTCTTTTAACACCAAGCAAAATCACCACCTTATTTCAAGTATAAATCAGCAAGTTTGTAGAGACGAGCTCCACTTTGAATTAGAACAATGGATTCCGTCCTCTTCTTTTCAAAAATGAGGAACCAAGTTTCAGAGACACGAGGTAGCTTAGTGAAAGTCATCCTTCAGCCTTGGGCTAGTGCTTACCTCCTAACTTTGTCCTCTTCCTGTTTTCTGCTTCATGATGCTTTGTTGCCTTCTGGTTGGGAAAGCTCACCAGGGTGACTTAGTTATTTTCTTTGTAGATATTCAGAAATTGGATATCTCATTTTAAAATATCTCTTTTTAAATGGAAGAACAAAAACACCACCTAAAGTAGACACCACCTAGTAGAGATGATTTTAGCATTATTCACTGTTTGAGAATAGTCAAGCCATGTGATGCTTTCATTGACAGGAATAAGCAAGAATTGACTGTGGTCAACTTGGGCTACGTAAGAGGAGGCATCATGCAGTAGAAAGTCCATGGGCTTTGGAATTATACTTGGGTATGAATTCTGGATTTGACATATTCTCCCTTAGAGCTTTGGCCAAGCTACATAAAACCTCTCTGAGCTCCACTCAGTTTCCTCGCTATAAATTGAAGATGATAATACTTTCCTTAATTGTATTAAATGAAGATTAAATGAAACAATAGATGTCCAAATATCTAACCTAATGCATTGTCCATATTTGACACACAATAATATGTCGGTCCTCCTTTTCCTTTCTAGAATTTGCTTCTTCAAACACATTATTTCAATAAATATCTAAAGTCCCTGTGTTTGGTGTAAAGGATAAAGAGATGACAAGCACACGCACAGTATCTGTTCTCATAGAGGACAGACTGGGGAAGATACACATTAAATAAGCAATTACAATTGAGTGTTATGAGTGATTAGGTAAGGAAATGCAGGGTGCTAAATTTGGACTGAACAGGGAGATCTAGTTTAGGGAATCAAGAAGGGCTTCTCTGAGGAGGTGATATTTTAAGTTAAATTCTAGCACATGCATAAGATTTAGCCAGATGAGATGGGGTGAGGTTGGGGAAGGGAAGTCACAACTATTCCTAACAGAGGCAGCAATCAAGTGTGAAAATATTGAAGAGAGAAAGTTCAAGAAATGTAAAGTGATGGGGAGAGTGACGATTGATGTAGCTGGGGAGGTGAATAGGGGATATATCCTCAGGGTTTTAACAAACCATGGTAATGATTTTAGAGATTAATGTTAAGGGCAATGGGGAATCATTGGACAGTTTATGAATTCAAGTGAAATGATTTTTGTCATTGAAATTAAAAGACTGTGGATATTATCTCTCTGGAAGTGTGTAGATAAAGGCCATTACTCAAATGGGCTGATAGGATTGCTTCAGGAATTGCCTTCATCCTTCGTTCGTAGAATTCAGGGATGTCTTTCTAATGGGAATGTGCCAGGATTTAGCCATTGCGCTCTGCCACAAGAGGGAGCTAGTGGTCTTCCGTGGTCAAGTAATTTTCTGTTGGTCCACTGTCTAATGACAGCATGGTAGCACTGGCAGTTGGCTCAACAGCCGGCAGTTTTCCAGGGACAAGGCCGTTATGGCAGTTGGTGGTTGGTAAATTCAGTCCCTACTCTCTGTGCCCAACCATATGTCCAGACCTTCCTAGTCCTGAAGCCTCCAGCCAGCTCAGAACAAAAACTTAGTCTGAAAAGGCCTCTCCTTGTCACCGTCGCAATAACTTGATCATTTATGCTCAAAACAGCTCTCTGACAGGAAAACGTTTGTGTTCCTCCGGAATGTGAAGGAAGGTTCATGGTTTTTAAAATTCATGAATTGCGTGGAATGGAACGTTCCTTTTCTGAGTACAGGAAAGAAACAGAGAGGCTGTGTCTTCATGACATCCAAGCTATGGGTCATCTCAGGCAGGAAAAATCTAGTCAAGCCAATTATTTGGCATGGTAAAGATCCCTTTCCCTTCCATTCCAAGAAAAGGTTGTAAAATTTTTTCACTTTCCAGCTCGTTGCATTGGGTTCACTTGAGAATATTCAGGCTTAGGCAACCAGCTGAAGAAATTCAGTATTTCTTTCTTCTATTTAAAATTATACAAAGGCAGTGATTCAGGCTAGGTATATGATCAAGTAAAATCCAATTAAAAGATTTAAGTGGACTGATTTTCTTTGGTTGGTTAAATACAGCTATGAGGATAGGATAGAGCCTTGGGAAATTCCGGAGTTTATCTTTAACCATTCTTATCACTCTTTCTACGTTCTCTCCTGCCTTCTTGGGTCTATTTCTTCCTTCTGGATGCCAGATCCCCTCATACCCAAATCAGACTTCAGTTCCCCACCAAAGCATATCCAAGGACCTCTCCTACCCTGTTTGTTCTCTCATCTACACTTTTGAATGAAATCTTAGAACCTGTGAGTTTGAAACAAAGACATTTGATTAAATTGAGTTACTATAAGTTTTTAATAAACTCTAATGTGTGAATGTAGGAACACCCAGCACACTCTCTAGCTTCTTGACCCTTGGGAAAAGATTTTGATAGCCCAAATGAATACTTGGTGGTGGCATTTTAGGAACACAGTATTTTGGCAGCTGGTGGAATGGGGTGAGTTGGAGCAGGCCTTCTCAGCACTGTGAGTGGGTAGTAATCTACGTTGCTGCTTTTGGAGTCTTAACTTTTGTCCTTCCATGTGAGCAAGTCAGGATGATAAGATGCAGCTCAGGTTTTCGTTATGTTTGATTTGATCTTTCTCATTTTCATGTAATCTTTTTCATATAGTTAAGCCATCTCTTTTTCAACTGCCTTCCTTTCCCCATACATAATACTTAATAGCATGTTTGTGGAAACTAGCTTTACTGTTTGATGATAGTGTCTGAGAAAGACTTACGACAGACAGAATTTTCTGTAGAGGGAAATACCTCTTTTATAAAGAAATCATATTGAAAGGATGTGGAATTTTTTTATCAGTTAAGAATATCCCATGTCTTCACTTTATAGTTTTATTTTAAAAGCAATACATGGGCTTCCCTAGTGGCACAGTGGTTAAGAAGCCGCCTGCCAATGCAGGGGACACGGGTTCGAGCCCTGGTCCGGGAAGACCCCACATGCCACGGAGCAGCTAAGCCCGTGTGCCACAACTACTGAAGCCCACGTGCCTAGAGCCCGTGCTCCACGGCAAGAGACGCCACCTTAATGAGAGGCCTGCGCACCACAGCAAAGAGTAGCCCTCTTGCTGCAACTCAAAAGAAAGCCTGCGCACAGCAATGAAGACCCAATGCAGCCAAAAATAAATAAATTTTAAAAATAAATAAATAAAAGCAATACATGATGACAGCATAAAGATATAGAATATATATAAAGTGTAATAGAAAACATAAAGAAGAAAGTAAAAAAGATAAGTGTGATCACAGTTTTAGAGAATAATCACTGTTAAACTATTAACATTTTGAAACATTTGGAACTTTTCAGATATTTTTCTATGCATACATAGTCATTTTTCAAACATAAATAAGCAATATTATATTATGGTTATTATTTTGTAACCTGATTTTATTCACTTCATTACACATTGTGAGCATTGTTCATATCATCATTTTAAATGGGATCACACAATTCCTTTGCTTGAAGGTAGTATCATTTACTTAAGCAGTGTAACTGATCTCCTGTTAATGGAACTGTTTACAATTAAAAATGGCCAAATATCGCATCCTGAGATTTACCCTTGCCGGGGATATAGCACACACTATTTCTTTTGTTTTGGCTGCGCCGGGTATTAGTTGTGCCACGCAGAATCTTCGTTGTGGCATGTTTTTAGTTGCAGTATGCAGGATCTGTAGTCACAGCATGCAGGCTCTTAGTTGTGGCATGTGGGATCTTTAGTTGAGGCATACAGACTCTTAGTTGTGGCATGAGAACTCTTAGTTGCGGCATGTTAATTCTTAGTTGTGGCATGCATGCACGGTCTAGTTCCCTGACCAGGGATCGAACCCGGCCCCCCTGCATTGGGAGCACAGAGTCTTACCCACTGGACCACCAGGGAAGTCCCACCACACACTATTTTTGAAGAGGGAGTTTTCTAATGTTCACTAAAAATACTGTGGTCCTAGGTTCTATCTAGTATTTCAGAATGAGCTTCAGAGAGAGACCAAAGGCCTACAGAGATTTAGAGAGGGATTAGCTGTCCTTTTTGGTAATAGTTCTTCAGTAGACTCAAGGATATCTTAAGATCAAATGAGAATAATCAAGTGTTTCCACTCTTACAAAGAGACCCTTGAATATACCATTCAGTTTTCAGCTGAGGTTTAACCCAGAAGGGCAGATTTTTAACTTGACTATGCATTTTGTGTCAACTGTATGTGTTTCAGCATTTAGTATACAAGTCTCTATAGGAATTCTATCCAGACTACTGTTGAACCAGAGTTACTAAAGGGGAATTTAAGCAAAGGATCAAGGACTATAGAAACCTCTTTTGTAATATTGGACTGGGGGTCCTGCTCTGTGTCCTCATTCCTGGGAACGCTGTTGGAGCCTGGCATGAAGAATTGCCACGAGAGGTGGTAACCAGTTTATTAACCTCAACAGCCATCTAGCCCTTATGAGATTATCTTAGCTGGTACAAAGTGTTGATCAATGACAGTTGTATGTGTATATGTGTGTATTTTCAGAGCAGAAGAATTAAATGAATTTACTATGAGTAGAGCAAAGATACAAATGAAAAACCAGTATACTTAGAAATGTTGCTGAGTACCTATTTGTTGAGGATGTGATAGAGGTGGAAAGAATCCAGTCTGGATTAAATAGTGCTGGAGAAGCTGACCATTAAGGGGCCTTTTAATATTAATAGCTCAGACACTAAGAAACATCTCTTGGACAGGACTGTTGCTACTGCAGTATATAGGATTTCTGCTCCAAAATTTGTGTTTGACTTCTAAATGCCTTAAATATTCTTTTTTAATTAATTGATTGATTTTGGCTGCGTTGGGTCTGCGTTGCTGCATGCGGGCTTTTCTTTTTAGTTGCAGGGAGCCGGGTCTACTCTTCATTATGGTGCGTGGGCTTCTCATTGCGGTGGCTTCTCTTGTAGCAGAGCACGGGCTCTAGTCGCACGGGCTTCAGTAGCTGTGGCATGCAGGCTCAGTAGTTGTGGCACACAGGCTTAGTTGCTCTGCGGCATGTGGCACCTTCCTGGACCAGGGATCAAACCTGTGTCCCCTGCATTGGCAGGCAGATTCTTTTTTTGCGGTATGCGGGCCTCTCACTGTTGCGGCCTCTTCTGTTGCGGAGCACAGACTCCGGACGCGCAGGCTCAGCGGCCATGGCTCACGGGCCCAGCCGCTCTGCAGCATGTGGGACCTTCCTGGACCGGGGCACGAACCTGTGTCCCCTGCATCGGCAGGCGGACTCTCAACCACTGTGCCACCAGGGAACCCGTGTCCCCTGCATTGGCAGGCAGACTCTCAACCACTGCGCCACCAGGGAAGCCCCCAACAAATGTTTTTGATCATAAGAATAATGTTCAGACTTTTCCCCTATGAGGTAAGATCCCTTTCCCACTGGAGTCACTGAAGGTGGCAAACATATGACCATGAGCAACTTTAAGGGAAATTCATCATAAAGTGCCTTTTTTAGTGTTGTTTGAAAAATAAGCTGTTGCTATAGGATTTTAATAAAACTGGCCCCATGCCGAGATGGAAAGCATGTGGTCATCAACTACAAAGGGAGCTTCAGCTGAGAGGGCTCATTTGGGGATGAAAATTGTCTTCCTGTTTTCTTACTGCATCAGTGATACAGCAGTTTCTTTTATAATTTCCAGTTGTGCACAAGCCAGTCAGAAGAAAAATGAATTTCCTTTCCTCCCTAGCTGAGAGAATATTCTTTTAAACCAGGGAAAGAAAGATAAACAGAAGAAGGAAAGAAAGAAGTAAGGAAAAAATCCATGGTAAAAAGTATATTTAAAAAATCCTCCCCCTCCACTGGTTTCAGGGAAGAGAGATTAGTTTGATATACAGCTTGTTTTAGATCTTATCTTAACCAGATAAGTTGCTTCACCAGGCACATGAGGTTGTTGGGGGGAACCGATGAGCACTTTTTAGTGATTCAGTATCGTGTAAGTAAATATATCCTCGTTCACTGACCATTTATCTCGTTTATTTCTGCTTACAAGCTAGAAAAAGAATATCAGTTGATCGTTGGAATTTCACTTGGATTTTCTCATAAAACTGTTCACACATTTTATTTCTTTTGGATGGGGAGAAGAGAGATAACATTCCAAACTTGCAAAAGCAAAATAAAAACTTCAAAGATTACAAGGTCCTTCTCTTCATCATCAGGGAAGGAGCTTCAAATTAGGCTGTAGATTTTCTACTGATGTGCAACCAAATTCAGGGTTTTGAGGTATAATAGAGTCATCGTGTTACAAGGTCAGGAAATGTGGTTAGGAGCTTTCACTGACTTTTGATGCCAAGCCTTCCCAGATATATTTGCAAGGTTGGAGCAAGGTGAAGTGAGGACTGCTTATAGAGTGACTAGGGTAGGAATGTGGGGATCTGGAAGCTTGAGCTTCCACTCAGGGTTTATCCGAGGATTGATCTTGGCCCCTTGGGTGAATTACCCAGGAAGGAACAGTTCATACATCACAGCTTTGTAAATCTAAATCTCTGTGCATGTAGAACCTTGTTGACACTCGTTATGGAAGTGAAAGAGACCAACCATCAAATAATTTTTTTATAAGAACTTTTGTCTCAGATTGAGTTCCCTAGGAAAATGGGACATTACCTTCAAGGGAGTGAGGGAAACAAGATTGGGCAGAAATAGAAATTGAACTGCCCTGCAATTGCAAGAGAGATTTCAGCCAATCCTTGGGATCATCAGAGGGATCCTTTCTTGACGCTAGAGGGCCAGACTCTTGGTACTCCCCTCCATCCACCAGCCATTACGTAAAGACTGCCCACAGGGAGGGGTATAACCTTGAGTGAAGCCGCTCCCTTCTGCAGAGAGCAATTCCCCAAGAGGGGCAGCTGGGAGCTGTCAACGGCCACCATTGCCAGCAGCAACACTCTCAGGAATGAGGGGTTTTGTTTGTTTTTTTTTTCCATTTATAAAATAGGGCCAGTACTATCAACTTTATGGGGTTAATATAAAGAGTAAATGAGGTAATCCTTGTAAAGGGCCAAAGCTGGCATGGTAAATGCCAAGAGCTTAATGCATATTAGCAGTTATTATTTAAATGATAGCAATTTAATATTAATAATATTTGTAAAAGTGTTATTAGCCATCAGCCACATCCGTCTGAGAGTGTGTATTTTCCGGGTGCAAGATGCAGGCGGACTTCGGGAGAGTGACAGTGTCTCTGAGATGGATCATGTTTTTCTTATAACAACCAAATGTAGTCAGTCATGTGCTCTTCTGTTGTTGTATCCCTTCACTCTTGGAAGACATGTTGAGACACAGAGCCCTTTGCTGTCAAACAATCTAAAAGCCAGGGGTGGGTCAGACGCTTAGATGGTGCCTCCAGTGTTTCTAAGCCTGCTGCCTCCTTGGGAACAAACAGTGCTGTCTGTACAAGGCAAGTGCCCTTGTTGAATAAGGATGGCAGAGGGAAATGATGACTTCGTTAGGAGATGGAGAATAGCCTAGGTAGGCTTTAATTTCTGTAATTTAAATTTTTGCAAATTCTGGTATTCTATTAAAATTCTATCTATCTGACATTTGTGTCAGCATGAAAAAGAGTAAGAATACATATATTGGTACTTGCTTTTTTTAACATGAAGCTTAATTATTTTCCAGTGTAATTATTGACTGAGGTGGAGACCAGGGTAGCCTACAGTTCTCAGTTCAATAACTCTTTTTTAAAATTATAGATACTTTTATTTATTTATTTGAAATTGATTGTTTTCATTTTTTTTCTCTAGTTGCGGTGAGCAGGGGCTACTCTACGTTGCAGTGCGTGGGCTTCTCATTGTGGTGGCTTTTCTTGTTGTGGAGCATGGGCTCTAGGCACGTGGGCTTCAGTAGTTGTGGCTCGCGGGCTCAGTAGTTGTGGCTCACGGGCTCAGTAGTTGTGGCTCGCGGGCTCAGTAGTTGTGACACACGGGCTTAGTTGCTCTGTGGCATGTAGGATCTTCCCAGACCAGGGCTCAAACCTCTGTCCCCTGCATTGGCAGGCAGATTCTTAACCACTGCGCCACCAAGGAATTCCCTCAGTTCAATAGTTCTTGATGTTAACTTCAGCAGAATTCTATGTCTGCTTATTGTACTCCCAGGAGCCATTGCAGGCAACTCTACCTTTTAAAATAAATGTTAGTTCTAAAATTAAATTGAAAGCTGGGTCTTGGCATCTCATGAGTACTGTGTACTCCCAAGTTATTTCTATGAAATGTTAAATAAAACATTTATTGGCTATGTTGCCCCTGTCACCAGGCAGAAGCTGTTATTCCTCTGCATATGGGAGGAATCATTGTAAGGTGATGAAAGGTGAGCAGTAGCTCCTCAGAGGAGTCAGCCAGAAAGATTGTACGCCTTAGTCTCATTATAGTAGAAATAACCATCAGAAATCTGTCCTGATCTTTGCCCTGAAGGAATGTAAGCAGCTGTTCCTGACTTCCTGAGGCTACTGGTTCCAAAAGCAGTTCAGGTGAATCTACAAGGTCAAAGTGGAAGAGGAAACAGAAAAGGTCTGATGAGCCACATGCCAGTTCCAGGCACTCCAGCAGTGGAGCCAGTAAGAGGTTGGGAAAAAGTAGGTACAGGGCTTCCCTGGTGATGCAGTGGTTAAGAATCCACCTGGCAATGCAGGGGACACGGGTTCAATTCCCTAGCCCAGGAAGATCCCACATGCCATGGAGCAACTAAGCCCGTGTGCCACAACTGCTGAGCCCATGTGCTACAGCTACTGAAGCCCATGCACCTAGAGCCCGTGCTCCACAACAAGAGAAGCCACCACAATGAGAAGCCTGTGCACCACAACGAAGAGTAGCCCCCGCTCGCCACAACCAGAGAAAAGCCCGTGTTCAGTGAAGACCCGACGCAACCAAAAATAAAATAAATTTAAAAAAAAGATATAAGTGCATGAGGAGATTCACATGTATGTATCTATGGGTGTGCACAGCTGTGGGCATTCCTGACATTTGGGGTTTAGTACATGCTGGAACAACTGTTAAAATTAACTTGGTTGGAGGGAGCTACTTTCAGTCCCCAGAGACTGGTAGCTAGGATGACAACCCAGATGAGGTATTTGAAGTCTCCCTTTGGTGAATGCAAACCTCTGTCTCTATAAGCTGGCATAGTCTTACCAGATGGAAATGCCAAGGATGGGACTAGTGACAAGTTTTAAGGACTTAGGGACCCAGCCATCTCCTAAACTACGCCAGCCTGGGATTTAGGGACCTGGCTGTCTCCTGAACTGCAGCCAGAGTGGAAGGTTTTGGAGTGGAGGAGTGCAGGCAGCAGCAGCAGAGGGAGCCCCCTGTGAATTCCGTAAGATAACTCTGGTTGTTAGTAAGATTTTACATGTTATGGGGACATTTTTCACACCCATCTAATCTGCTCTGAATAGAGACTTCACTGTATAGGGTTGTCTATGTGAATGCCAGACAGACTGCAACCCAGACACATATGTTAAAACACACATATGCACACACATGTAATGTGCACAGATACCTGTGTGCTCATCCCTCTGGGAGCATTTGTAGAGATTCTCACTGTATGAGGTATATCAGGACCACATGAATGTGATGCACAGACTGCAGAATTTCTGATGTAAATAGGTAGACTTTAAGAATGATGAAGGCAAAGGTTTTTGTCTCTTTTGGTCAATGATATATCCCCAGTACATAGAAGAGTGCCAGCACATATTAGGTGCACAATAAATATTTGTTGAATGAGATAGGTAATATTTCACCACCAATAACAGCAGCACCGGGCTTCCCTGGTGGCACAGTGGTTGAGAGTCCGCCTGCCGATGCAGGGGACACGGGTTTGTGCCCCGGTCCGGGAAGATCCCACATGCCGCGGGGCAGCTGGACCCGTGAGCCATGGCCGCTGAGACTGCGTGTCTGGAGCCTGTGCTCCGCAACGGGAGAGGCCACAACAGTGAGAGGCCCGCATACCGCAAAAAAACCCAAAAAAACAAAAAAACAAAAAAAAACAATAACAGCAGCACCACCTATACTACCAAGAACAATTACACCAGCGAACTAGAGAATTTCACAGGACGAGGAGCACTTCAACTTGGGAAGGTACTTAGCATGTTGCTTGGTATGTGATCCTTAATTACTGAATGAATGGGGGAACTTTTGTATTACTCTAGTTTTTTTTAAATACAAAAGTAATACCTGGCCATGGTAAAAAAAAAAAAACAAACCCAAACGTTAAAAAAGAGTATATAACAAAAAGTAGAATTCCTCATCACTCTGGCCACTAGTCTCACTTTCCAGAAGCAACTAGTATTTACAGTTCATGTGTGTGTAGGGGAACATACTCTACACTGTTCTGTCCTTGCCTTTGTTGTGTTTAATGTCTTTCCTTATCAGATTATATAGATCTACCTCATTTTTTTTCAACAAAGGCATAAAATACCCATAGAATTGTATCATGTAGATGTAACATAACGTATTTAATTGGCCTCCAGTAGTTGAAAGTTGCACCCTTCTGAAATGTCACTTGACATTTCAAACAATGTAACAGTGAACATCTTTGTCATGCTTCAAGGGCACCATTGCCAAAGCCTCAATGGGAATGGTGCCACCTGGTCCAGCACTGTGTAATGCAGTGGTCCTGAGCCTTATACTTAGTCTTTGCACACATGTCCAAGTGTTTCTGTAGGATAAATTTCTAGAAGGACAATTGCTTGCCCAAAGCCTATGCTCAGTGTGAAGTTTGATAGCTAATCTCCATAATGTTGAATGATGTTAACATGAATCAACTGATTAGTCGTTTGTGGGAGTCTGTATTAGCCAGAGAAATAGAATGTCTACCTATCTATATATCGATATCTATTTATCTGTCTCCTATTGGTTCTCTCTCTATGTGTGTGTGTGTGTGTATGTATATAAAGAGATTTATTATAAGGATTTGGCTCATATGATTATGGATGGTGAAAAGTCCCAAGATTTGCAGTTGGCAAAGAGGAGACCCAGGTGAACTGATGCTATAAGTTCCAGTCCAAGTCTGACTCTGAAGGCCAGAGCTGGATGTCCTAGCTAGAAGAGAGTCAGGCAGAGGGGAGCAAATTCTCCTCTTACTTACCTTTTGTTCTGTTGAGGCCTTCAGATTGGATGAGGCCCACCTACTTTGGGGAGAGCAATCTGCTTTACTCAATCTACCAATTCAACTGTTAATTTCATCCAGAAACACCCTCACAGACACACCCAGAATAATGTTTAATCAAACATCTGAGCACCCTGTGACCCAGTCAAGTTGACAGATAAAATTAACCATTGCAGTGTACTCACTTTTATTATTTTTTAAATAAATTTATTTACTTATTTATTTTTATTTTTGGCTGTGTTGGGTTTTCGTTGCCCCGCGTGGGCTTCCTCTAGTTGTGGTGAGCAGGGGCTACTCTTTGTTGCGGTGCACAGGCCTCCCATTGCAGTGGCTTCTCTTGTTATGGAGCATGGGCTCTAGGCATGCAGGCTTCAGTAGTTGTGGCACTCGGGTTCAGTAGTTGTGGAGTACAGGCTTAGTTGTTCTGTGGCATGTGGGCTTTTCCCGGACCAGGGCTTGAACCTGTGTCCCCTGAATTGGCAGGTGGATTCTTAACCACTGTGCCACCAGGGAAGCCTACTACTTACTTTTTT
>NW_020185324.1:4880795-4902602 GCF_003031525.2 Neophocaena asiaeorientalis asiaeorientalis | reverse complement strand
TTTTTTTTGTGGTATGCGGGCCTCTCACTGTTGTGGCCTCTCCCATTGCGGAACACAGGCTCTGGACGCGCAGGCTCAGTGGCCGTGGCTCATGGGCCCAGCTGCTCTGCGGCATGTGGGATCTTCCCGGACTGGGGCACGAACCTACGTCCCCTGCATCGGCAGGCGGACTCTCAACCACTGCGCCACCAGGGAAGCCCTGCTACTCACTTTTAAAATGCAACTTGAGACTAAAATATGACTTTTATTTTTATCCTATTTGCATAAGTAAATGCACTAATACTCAATGATTTGTATGTGTTAAATTTTGTTTTCAGATTCTTGGTCTTTGAACACTATAAGATTTAGTTCTAGTGAGTATATTCTACCTTTTAAAACACTTGTTAATGTATTACGATAAAGCTAACCCTAGCTCCTGGCATAATGCTCTCCCATGAAAGTCTAATTTAACCTTCCTTTTACATACGTAATATTGCAAACATCAATGGGCATTTTACATCCAAAGGGCTTTGGGTTCAAACCTTTAGAGATTTCCTTACTGATGTTTCTCAGCTGTTACTTCAGCAAATTCCAAATTCACTCTTGGTGATTTTTATAGCTATGATAGCCATTCAATTTCATTTATAAATGAAATAAGTGGCCTATGATCATATACTCTTTGCAAAGCCTGATGCACTCTGTTGAATGTGTTTTGTTCCCTCTGTATTTTTAAAAGCAGTAGCTGCACTAGAGACAGCTTGACCTTACCGTGAGAAATAGCATTTTATCATGAAACTTGGCAGAGCCTTCAATTTCCTCCCGTTTAATATCTGTCATTCATTCCCATTGTCCAGGAAATATTCTCTCTGCTCTCCATGTGAAAGTTGTTATCTCTGGTGGCAGATACAACTTCTTTGAGGCCAGATCATCCTCATCCCACAGCTCAATCATGTAGCATTGCCGGACCCCTGTGGAAAACCAATCATGTTCTTTAAAGTGTGGCTGGAAAGTTAATGATGTAAAAGAAAGACACTGGATCCCCTAAACATACCATTAAGTTCCTGCCCACTTCCCCTAAATTGTGTGCCAATCTCTTTGACCCTGCTTATGTGTGCCAATCTCTTTGACCCTGCTTATGAATCCAGCAGGCATAAAATAGAGGCTGAAATGAAAGGAAGAGGTCTTACTTACCATATCAAAGTATTGAGCTAGAAGGGACCTTAGACTTTGTCTAATCATAAACCTTCATTATAAAGACAAGAAAGCTGAGGCCCAGAGAGGGGAACTGACTTGACCAAGATCACTCAGCTAATTGGTGTTGGAGCTGGGGCTGGAAAACATATATTTTTATTGACTAATTTAACTGATATGTAATTTGCATACCATAAAATGCAGAGAACTGAGATGTCCAGTTGATGCATTTTGATTAATGGATATTTCTATGTAATCATAGCTAACACACCCACGTCCAATCAAGATATAGAATATTTCTGAGGAATTTTCCATATATTTCTTTCTAGTTAAAAGTAGGTTTTTCACTTCTGATCTAGTGTTTTTGCTGCCACTGACCTTTTCACCATCATATAGGTATGCTTACCATTTGATGAAAAGAGCCCAGGGCCAGAAACAGGGTATATGGGTTCTCCTTCCAGTTCTTGTTCAATTAACTGTATGATATTAGGCAAGCAGTTTCACTGAGTCAGTGTCTCTCGCTATTATAGGATGGCGTCCGGTGGGGAGCCAGATTGTAAAGGTGATAAAGCTTGCCTTTGGTTCTTCCTACCCTTCTTTTCTGAAATCTTTCTTATCTGGGCTGTGACGTGTTGCTAGTTCTATCTAATTCCAACTACATTCTGTACGTTGTTTTGATCTAGCTAAGTACCATTACAAAGTAAGCTGAGTAGTCTGTTTTATGTCAAGGTATTAATAACTTTGTTCCTGGAAATGCTTGTGTTTAATAATCATAGGGACATCTACAGTTTATTGGAACCTACACTGTATATCAGGCATGTGTTTAGTACTCTATATATGTTGCCTAAATGGATGTTGCCTTATAGGAATTCTATAAAGTTGTTGGGTCTATAAAGTTGTTGTTTAGGAGCTCTATAAAGTTGTTGGTTGTAAGGCCAGTCTGAGGCTCGAGTAGGTTGTCATTGGCCCATAATTGCACAGCTAGTAAGTAGCAGAGTTTGCACTGGGACCCAGATCTGCCCAACTCCACAATCAGGACACTTTCCATTCCCCTTCCTGCCTCAGGGAACTCTTGAAGATGACAGTGACTTCACCCAAAGGAATAACTCTTTGAAGTTAGAATTTGAGGTAGTATATCTTTCTGGAGGGAGAATGACATCTGACCGGGGAGCTCATGGACAACATATACATCACCCCAGGCCTGTCAGTGTGGTTGTTCTCCTGGTCCCAGGACCACAGTGAGAAAGGCCTGAGAAAGCCCTGTGAACAGTGCACTGCTTTGCATGAGTTGTATGTTTAACTGTGTCTGGACAATTCTGTGCACTGGGGTTTTGGACTCAGTAAGATGGAGCAAATGGATTTTGGAGGGCAAGTATTTATTACAGCCAATATTGCCTATAAAAATTGAGATTTCAGGCCAGAGTATATAACTATGTTAATTACAGGAAAAGAGAAAGGAATCATCATGCACTCACTCAAGGAAGTAACTCTGGCTAAGGACCTCATGCCTACTAAAGGGGTGCTCTGTCCTCTTCCCCACAACATAAAGAGAGGTTTCCTGGTTTAAGCGAATGAACTGAATCTTATTCACAAAGAAAATGATTAGGAAGTTTTGCCTGAGGGAATACTCAAGAGTTTCTATTGTGGTATCTAATTTCATTCATATACCTTTGCTTCTAGTTGTCTGACTTGCAAGTTTAGCATAGTATTCTCTTTTAAAAGCCCTATTTTAAAAGTCCTATTGGGGGCTTCCCCAGTGGCCAGTGATTAAGAATCCGCCTGCCAATGCAGGTGATGCAGGTTTGAGCCCTGGTCCGGGAAGATACCACATGCCGCGGAGCAACTAAGCCCGTGAACCACAACTACTGAGCCTGCTCTCTAGAGCTCATGTGCCGCAACAACTAAAGCCCACACGCCTGGAGACCGTGCTCCACAACAAGAGAGGCCGCTGCAGTGAGAAGACGACGTGCCGCAGTGAAGAGTAGCCCCCGCTCGCCGCAACTAGAGAAAAGCCCACGTGTAGCAACAAAGACCTAAGGCAGCCAAAAATAAATAAATTTATTTTAAAAAATATACTAAAAAAAAAAAATCCCTCTTGGGTATTAAGAGTTTTCCTGAAGTGGTACAGAGGAGACATGAGAAATAAAGCAACTCAACAGATAGAGGTGCCAAATTAAGTACAGCATATGTAATTCAGAGCATACTATCCCCTTGCAGGGGATATGCAGGCCCCAGGAGAAACAGCTGAGAACAATTCTGCTGTGTGGTTTATGGGAGGAATCTAGATCTAGCTCAAGAGCATCCCGGACTCTAGCCTACTACTGATTAAGACCCCCTTTTGGGTAACTTCTTGACCTTGGACCTGTTGAGAGACACTCTCAGGCAAGGAATCAGTGCAATCCTTAGTTTTGTTAGTAATGCACAGCTACACATGCCACCCTTTGGCCAATACCCAGAAGCAGTTCTGAAAATGCCTTAGTCATTTTTGAGCTGGGCTGAATCCAGAGACAAACCCTGGCCCCTGAACTTTGGAAATGCTGAGGCTCACTAGACTTGATTAGTTTTGGTGCTGGTGAACTTCAACACCTCCTTCTCATCTTTTAAAAAAAGCTGCCTGAGGTCAGAGGCCTGAGACTTCAGAAAAGCAGATCATACAGCATGCAGCTGCATTCACAACAAGACAGTGGAGGCTTTGAGGGTTGCTTGCCTATAGAAGTTTGCCCCCAACTGTGGTTTTGCCTGGTCAGTGGGGCACAGAAGTCTGATTGCCTTTGCATCAACAGTTTTAGCCTTTAGTGGCACAGAGGTATCAAGACAGAACAGTTCTCAGAGTCTGAGAGAAAAAGAGGTTGGGTCAAGTTGTGTTTGTTTGCTCAGGGATAAAAGATGAAACCGAGTCTTGGGAGGTGGCTGCCATACTCCAGGCTGGCATAACTTTCCAGAGAGCTAACTGACCTCCTGACCAAACCAATAAACCAACAAACCACTAAGAACTAGAGCTCTGACGGAGGACCCCATATCTTAGCCTGAAGAGTCGCCACTTACACCTGTTAAATGTATAGACAGTAGGACTTGTTTTGCGCAAAGGGATGTTTTTCTTTCACAGTTCACAAAATCTTTCAGTGGTTCACCAAGCAAAAAATATTTATTTTTGGCAATGTCTGAGAATATTCATTTATGACCAATTCATTCTTTTGACCACTCCATCAAAGTGTTGTTTCCTGGAGTCTGTGGCACAAAGGTACAAGGGCAAGCTGAACTGCCCAATAACACACCTAGCCCTTCAGGCCTGCCTTGCTCCTGATTATCTCTGTGCCCAGGAAAGCCTATGGGTGGCTAATGGAAGAAATCTCTCTACATAGAGACAGCCTAACCCAAGACAGAGTTCATTTAATGACCATCTGTAAGAGGCATGGCTATTTGGTTACCATTCTGTACTCTCTGATACTGGAGATCAGGAAAGTCTCTTGGTTTTACCCCCAAGATATCCCACTGTGCCCCAGCCAACTGTGTTCTCGTGCCCTCACAGGCCAAACAATCCAAGCTGAACTGTGAGCTACTTTAAAATTGGAGATCAATGATGGAGACCGTACATAAAAAGCCTAATGTAGGGCTTCCCTGGTGGCGCAGTGGTTGAGAGTCCGCCTGCCGATGCAGGGGACGTGGGTTCGTGCCCCGGTCCGGGAAGATCCCACGTGCCGTGAAGCGGCTGGGCCCATGAGCCATGGCCGCTGATCCTGCACGTCCGGAGCCTGTGCTCCGCAACGGCAGAGGCCACAGCAGTGAGAGGCCCGTGTACCGCAAAAAAAAAAAAAAAAGCCTAATGTAATTTTAGTCGCCACGGGCCAGCCTCAGGTTTTCCCCTTGTTCCTGAGCCATATGCCTTCATGACCTTGAGAAAATCAGTTAGCCACCCAAAAGAGGGTGTTACTGGGTGTTGCCTGAGCTTTACTGATGTTAGCAAGGCTCAAGACAATGGCTGCATTTTTTATTTAAAGGAGGAATACTGTGAACCAAGACAAGCGTCTTCTATAATGACAAAAATACACCTTTCCACATCAGTTGTGAATCTGACTTCATAAACATGATAGTTCAAGTTTACACTGAACACTTCATGAATCGGAGGATATTTTAAAAAATGATCTAGCTTACTTATTTCTTAACCAAGAACAGCTATTAACCCTCTAGAGATTAAATTAAATCTCTTAGATCCAAACACAACTCAAATAGAAGCACTATTAGTTTAATTTTTTCTCCAGATTCAGAATCCAGAAATTTTTTAAAAAAGAAAACTGTGCATTCATTTTCTCTGAACATGACTTCTTTGTGGTCCAGATTTCTAGCTCAGATATAAAATTAAATTCTTTGAAGAGGTTCAGAAACTAATTTTTAAAACCTAAGGCTTATCAATAAGTGACAGTACTTTGGGTACCATTTTATACTCCCTATTTCTAGCCACCACAATATTTTGTTCAAAACAAAATCTTTCATTGTCATTTAATGTCCATCATTAGGCAATACAGATGATAAACTTTTTGCTCTTTTTGCCCATGAAAACTACTAATTCTTGTCAGTTAAATGGAAAGTTTATTTTCAGTGTAAAATCTGAATAATAAAGAATTCTTAGAGAAAGGTATTTTTGTGTTTTAAAATATATATTTGAATACTTTGTAATAAGCTCAAGCACTAAACAGTATTTTCTCAACTGTGTAAAAGATTTTTCCTCACCCCTCCCTTCTTGATTTATATTTTGTTTGTTTTTAATTTTGGAAATTTAAAAAATACAGAACAGTGTGAAAAATAATAGACCATTACCCAATACCCACTAACATTTTATTATATTTACTTTTAGTATTTTTTTAATTAAAAAATAAGACATTTTAGATCAAATTGAAGTCCCCTTTGTTCTACATTATCTTATCCCATTCCCAGGGACAGTTGCTGTTATGAATTTAAGATATATTCTTAAAATACTTTTAATACTTTTTATGTGCATACTTATATATCAAAGGAAAATATGTACTAGTGTATGTGTGTGTTTTTTAAAATTAATTTTTATTAGCGTCTAGTTGCTTTACAATGTTGTGTTAGTTTCTGCTGTGTGTGTTTTAAATGTGCAAGATGTGCAAGGGACAGTTTACCCTACATATATTTTTTTGTATATATCATCTTACAAGTTGCTTTTGTCATTCAATATTGATTTAACCATGAATATCTTGATTAGTGGATGAGTCTTCTTTGCTTATATTATTTATAGTATATGACATATTTGGAATTACTTACACCATTTTAGTTTTTTTTGTTTGCTTTTGTTTTTCCATTTTGCTTGCTTTTCCCCTCTCTTCTCAACTTCTATTAGATGGTCACATTTCTTTATTTTCCCTTTTTTACTAGTTTGAAAGTTACACATTCTATTTCTAGTCCTTTAGTAAGTACCTTTAAAATTTTGTTATACATAACTCACATTATTTTAAAAAAATACTGAAGTTAATTTATACTATCCTTCTAAACAAGGAATTTAGCACATTTTTACTATAGAAAATCCTCTTCAGTCTCCCATATTAACTGTTGTTTAGAGTTTTAGTTCTACCTTGTTTTTAAATACAAAAGAGTGTTTGTTATTGTTAGCTAACATTTTTACAGTTGTTTTGTTTGTTTTTCTTTTCTCACCATTGCTGTTGAATTCCATCCTTCATTCTGCCTTCTTGTTCTTTCTTGCTAAAGTCTCTCTTTCAGTAGTTCTTTTGGTGAGGATCAGTTAACTCTCTTGGGCTTTGGATGTATAAAACGTGTATTTATATTACTTTCATTCTTGAGTGATCATTTATCTGTGGATAGAATTCTATTGTGTCAGTTTTTACCCTTGAATACTTTGAAGATGTAATTCATTCTCTTCTGGTATCTGTTGCTTCCAAAGAGAAGTTTGCTGTTAGCCTGCAGCCAGTCTAAATGTGTGATTTTTAATTTTTAGATAATCTGCCTTCTCTTTCTGTTCTATTTTCTCTTAATATTCTATAGTTTCACTACAATGTGTCAATGTTTTGGAATTGTTTTTATTTAACCTGCTCGTGACTCAGTGTGGTTCTTATTTATTTTTTAAACTTAAGTATTTCTTTGGTTCTAAAATTCTCATCCATTATCTCTTTAAATGTTGCCTCTTTCCTATTTCTCTATTCCATTCTTTTGGAATTTCTACTAGAATTATACTTTTCCCCTTTCTTTCCTCCATATCTCTTAGTGTCTTGTTCAAATTCTTAATTTTTAAAGTTTATCTGTGCTATGTTTGCTGTTTTTTCAGCTCTTGGTTCACTAATTCTCAGTTGTTTCTTTTTTTATTTAAATGAACATATTTTTATTTCTTGTATTTCTACTCAGTTCTTTTTTTTATATATAAATTTATTTATTTATTGGCTGTGTTGTGTCTTCATTGCTGTGCACAAGCTTTCTCTAGTTGCAACAAGTGGGGGCTACTCTTTGTTGTGGTGTGTGGGCTTCTCATTGCAGTGGCTTCTTTTTGTTCTGGAGCACAGGCTCCAGGCACGTGGGCTGCAGTAGTTGTGACACGCAGGCTCAATAGCTGTGGCTCATGGGCTCTAGAGCGCAGGCTCAGTAGTTGTGGTACACGGGCTTAGTTGCTCCACAGCGTATGGGATCTTCCCAGACCAGGGCTTGAACCCGTGTCCCCTGCATTGGCAGGCGGATTCTTAACCACTGCGCCACCAGGGAAGTCCCTCTACTCAGTTCTTTTCCAAATCCAATAGTTCTGGTTTCATAATCTATTTTTAGATTAGAGGTTTCTATTTTTCCCCTTTGTGATAAGGATACTGTTTTAAAAATATTTTCAGGTGTTTTATTTTCCTGTCCTGAAAATCTTATCACCCACATTGCAGTGTGACTGGCAGAAAAAGGGTTGGGAAATGCCCACTATATTTTAAAAAGACATTAATCAGTTTTTATCACCAAGTTAGGTTTTCTCTGAATCCACAACAAGAAAATAAGCTTGAAGTCCAGTCTCCTTTAAATGTAAAGAAGTTATTCTAACCAGCCTTGAGGTCTAAGCAAGAAGCCAGAATCAGTAGGGAAAGTGAAAGTCCAAAACCCACCACTTTAATACCTGCGTATAGGCAGGACCAGCTACATGGATGTGCACCCTGGCCAGTCACACAGGGACTCATGCTTAGAAGGGACCCGTACTTGGTTTAATGCTCTGCTGTTACCATCTTGAAATTCCTAATAATTTTTACGCAAGGGGCCCTTATTCATTTTGCACTGGGCTCTGAAAATTATGTAGCTGGTTCTGATACTAGGGGAAATGCTGAGAGACAGGAAGAGGAAGTAAAAGAAAAATTAACTTTTGTTGGCCCCAGGGCATCATGGGTAGAAGAGGCAAGAGAAACAGTGAGTGAGACATATATAGATTCACTTCCTCCTTGGCACAGGAAAGAGGATATTATAAGATGGAGAGGAACGCCAGGAGGGGTCCTTTTGTCCCATTTCACACTTTGGACTCTGGAAGGGAAATTCAATCCCCCACCTCTAAAATGGAGATAATAAAGCATTCTGAAAGAGGCTTTAAAATAAAAATGTTTTTCAAAATTTCAAAGAGATACAAAGCAATAGGATTGTAAATTTACTCATGTGGTACTCAGGTGAACAGAGAAAATGTTTAAAGAAATTTTCTATTAATTATCCAAATTTCATTAGTAGGTCTCATCATTATAGAAGTGGGAAGAAAAATCTGAATTTTAAGTCAAATCCAGTAAGCCTGGTCCAGTGCAATAATTGAAACAATCCTTCTAAGCTTGATTTTTGTTCATGATTTAAACATGCCCAATTGCTCAGAAATCCACCTAGTCTCCCTTTGCTCTCCCAGGTACTGAGTGATGTCTAGAGGATGTAGCAAACATGGTCGTGCCATGGACCTTGAAGGATGGAAACAATTTCCTGAAGATGGTGAACTGGCAAGATAGGAACCTTGGTTTCTGATGACACTGAAGATTCCATATCAGCCCTGGATTGCCTACCTGCTCTGAACTTCTTTTAGGTGAGAGAGAAATATATTTCTATTTTGTTTAAATGATAATTATTTCAAATGTTCTCTTATATGCAGACAAACTTAATTCCGATACAGATACTTAGGCTGATTCTAATTTTTTGCTGCTATAAACTATGCTGCAGTTAGCATACTCGTCCAAACATTTCTGCACATTTGTCTGAGAAATTTTAGAATATATTCCTAGAAGTTGAATTATCAATTACAAGATTTATGAACATTTTTATTGTTTTGTGAAATATCTTGCCTAACTTGGGAAGGCATTCTGAATGGGGATCCTCTTGGGCAATGAACAAATGGGGTGAGAATATGTGGGACACTGATACTGGGAAGTGGTTGACATAACATGGGAAATGTAGATGAGAGCCAGATGTCCCCATGTCAAGCTAAAACTCCATTCTACTATTCCCTTTACTAGAATGGCTTAATCAAAGTCAAAATTATAAAAAAATAACCCAATAAAATAGTTGCATTTCAAGCCTGTCAGGTGTTCTTAAGATATTCATTTGATATAATTGTAAAGCAGTAGACACACACACACACACACACACACACACACACACACACACACACACACACACAAGCTACTCTGCTGGGTCCACTTCCATCTATGATTTTTAGGTCGCTCTGGATTATTGGGAGATTATTATTGTTAGATTATTATTGGATTATGTAAATAATTAGTCTCAAACTTCAGCACAGTTAAAAATCTATCTAAAAGCCTATTGGAAAAGTACATTTCTGAGCTTCACATATTCTGATTCAGTTGGTCAGGGGTGGGGCCCAGGAATATGCGTTTTAACTGGTATACCACTTTGAGAAGCACTTATCTAGATACTTTGAAGATTAAACTATTGGTTCAAATCCCATCCATCAGTAAATCTTACTGCCTCACTGTTAATGAATTCTTTGGTCAGAGAAGCTGACCAAAGATGGGCATAGAGGTGCAACTGAAATTGGCAGTTCTGGTGCTTTCTCTCAGTTGATTGACACTTTATGATTGTGGATTTAAAGTAATAGCCACACTTATGAATAATGAATATGATATTTTAGGAATTATTTAATGTATTTTTTATTCCTCTTAAATCAAGATGCCATATGGCTTCCCATCCTTTTAATCAATGAGTTTCAATGCTTCAGAGGCAGGGTAGTTACTGGCTAGAACACCAAAGTCATCCCTCAGCTTTGATTGTCAAATGAAGCTTTTTAATGTATTGTGTCCCCAGGGAGAAAGTGCTGTTGAAAGCTGGGCTGTATCAAGAGGGGAAAGGAATTTCTAATTTTCTAAGCTCCCTTTATATATCATTTATTTCTAATGGTATTGGATTCTTATTAGAGAATGAAGTCTGTAAAATTTCTACTTTCATACTTTCTTGAGGTTTTTTTGCAGCCATGTTCATGATCAATTTTTATAATATGTCTTTCCTTTAAAGGATGTCAGGTTCTTTAGCAATTAAAACAAGTGAGTTGATTGTAATATTCAGTTCCTCTGTATCTGTATTTATTTTTTGTCTCATAGATCTCACTGATTTGAAAGAAGTATATTAAAATCTCCTATATAACTGTATTTTATCTGTTTCTTTTTAACTTTTGCAGTCAAATTATACTCTCACGCTTAAAGAACAAAAATTAACAACAAACAAACTGAGCAACATAATCCCTGCCTTACTCCTTCCTATTCCCATATCCTCACTCCTCAGAGGCAACCACTTTCAACTCTGCTTATCTTCTGGTGGTTACTACCATATTTCAAAATTACATGTAACTTTGATTTTAAATTTAAAAAATTATCTATTGACTTTCTACTTTGGACAGTGAGTTTGGGGAGAAATGCAGATAAACACCTGCATTCAATCTGCCACGCTTAAAGTCTTTAAGGAGGGGGGAAATGAGGAACAAAGGCAAGTGGTGAGATATGTGGATCCTGGTTGCTCTTTTGCAGGTCAAAACGTCAGCTTGGGGGTAATGAATATTAGAAATAATAAAACATATTAAAAATATTTATTGAGCACTTACTGTTCTAGTAAAATGCCCTCATGAGCTTGTATTCTATTGAGAGAGCCAGACAATAAATAAATATGTAAAACACATATGTCAATCGGTAAAAAGAAAAAAAAAGCTATGGAGAAAACAAAGCAAGGAGGTAGATAGCATAAAGAGGTGGGGTTGGGGGTAGGCTTGTGATTTTTAACTAGGATCATTATAGAAGGCCTGACTGAGATGGCAGCATCTGTGCAAATGCCTGAAGTAGGTGAGGGCACTGGCTAAGGGTATTTCAGGAAGAGCAGAATGAAAGAAAGGCAGAAGTAGGAAATGAGATCAGTGAGGTAATGGTGGGGCCCAGTGGCAGGAAAGGGTGAGAATAGATTGTGTCTGACCTTGTAAACACTTTGACCTTTACTCTGAGATGGAAACTTCTGGAGACTTTTGAAAAGAGGAGTGACCTAATTTGATTGTTGTTTTGAGGACAGACTGAAGGGAGACAAGGTGGACGCAGGATGTCAGTCAGGTGAGTAATGCCATAGTCCAAGTGAGAGATAAGTACAAGTTGGACCACAGTTACAGTAGTGAAGACACTGAGAAGTGTGAATTCTGGATATATTTTGAAGGTAGAGCCAACAGGATTGCTAATGGATGAGCTTTGGCAATCTGAGAGGAAGGAAATTGTGCCTGAGAAACTGGAAGGAGTTTCTTCCTGCATTGAGGAAGATTGTAGACAGAGCTAGTTTTAGGGAGAAAGTTCAGAATCTGGTTGTGGACAGGTCAGGTCTGAGATGCCTGTTGGTCATCCAAGTGAAACTGTGGACTATACAGTTGGATATTGGAATCTAGAATTCATGGAAGATGTTTAGACTGAAAATGAAATTTGGGAATCATTAGCATAGATGATTTTTAAAGCCAGGAGAGTAGATGAGAACACCAAAGAGTGAGTGAGTATAAAAGAGGAGACAGGAGAGAAGAGGCATAAGGACTGAGACCTGGGTCACTCTACATTTGGAGGTCAGAATAAGAGTGGGAGATGAGTTGATAATGAAGTCAGAAGAAAACCAGGATTTCTAGGAAGCCAAGTAAAGACAGTATTTCAAGGAGAAATCTCAATCAACCTTGTCAAATGCTGCTGGCATGTTAAGTAGGATGAGGACTGGGAGTTGACCTCTAGACTGAGCAATAGGAAGTCATTAGTGGCCTTACAAAGAGTAACTTCAGTGGAATGGTGGCAGGGGGGAAAAAGGGGAACCATGGAGGAAATCAAAATAAATATAGCCAACTCCTAAGAGGAGCTTTGCTGTAAAGGGCAGCAGAGAAGTGGGGTGATAGAAGGGGATGGATGAGGATGTAGGTTCAAGGTAGAAAAGAAATTTCAGTATGTTTAAGTGGGATTAAATTAACAGAGAGAAAAAAGGTGATGATGCAGGAGACAGGGGAGAATTGCTGGCAATGGGATCTAATGTTCAAGTGGAGTTGTCTTTAATTAACAATGGATTGCTTGTCCTCAGTAACAGGGAAGGCAGAATATATGGGCACAGCTGCAAGAGCTGGGTAGAAGTGATGGTGTAAGCCTGTGGATGCTTTTCTATCAGTTTTCATATTCTCAGTGAATTGAATGCCCCTTCATCAGCTGAAAATGAGTATTGATGAGGAAGTGCTAGGAGTTTGGGGAGATGAGAGAAAGCATGAAATAAGTCATGGAGGCGAATGGGAGAGAAAATGATCTAGGGCAGCATTAAGGCCTACGTGAGATGAGTGACTTCAGATTTAAAATGAGACCAGTCTTCATAATCAAGAGTTTTTCTCCAGCCACACTGGAGCTGTGCACATGTTAGCCTGGGACAGAAAGAGAGTTAGACTGAACCAGGGTGAAATGTCGCCAGACAATTATGAGTTTGGAATCCAGAGTAATGGAGCTTATCCCTTACTTCCTTGGGTGCATGCTGGGAAAACTCTAAGCTCCAGTGTTGCCAGAGTGCTAGTTTAGAAGTGGCTGAAGAAGGGTGGACGTGGTTGGGCAGAGAGCGCTCTTGATTCACAGAATGTAGCACATGCCTGTGGGGTCAGAGAATGCAACTAGGAAAATCTGTCCCCCAAAAGAGAACACAGAAATGCTAAGAGCAGCTATGGACCAGAAGAGATAAGAGATCATTTGGATTAGAGGTAGGCAAGATTTGCAGCCAAGAGGGTACCTCAAGGATAATGGACTCTAGGCATGGGTGTTTGCAGAGTTTCCAAAAGAATCAGGTGGGATCAGGCCCCCACAATGGTCAGCAGGTTCAGGTATCCAGGGAAAAGATGCCTAGTCTCCATGTCCCCATGGTGGGCAACAGCAAGGACATGTGAGCCATCCCTCCTACTCCCACCCTCCTGCCACCATAAATACCCCCAGGTCCAGGAGCCATCTTGGTAAGGAAAATGGGGAAGAAGCATACACCCTGAAAGATGGAGCATTTCTTCCAAAGACACTGGGGTGAGATAGAATTTTAAAATGTTTCATACTGGAATTAAATGAGTTATATTTAGTTAGTTCATTGAGTCTTCCCCCACCCTTCTCACTTCTACCCCTTGGCACACCAGGAGCTCAAAAGTCAGATGATAGCAGTTGTGGGAAATAGAGGAAAGCAACAAAATTTTTTCTCATTTGATTTGTAGTTCATAAACTTCTACTTGGGTGTAGACATTTTGGATTATTTAGGGATTTAAATCATACATATTATTCCATGTAACAAAATATTAAAAGTATGAAGAAGTCTGGAGAAAAAAGGAATAGATCCAGACATTCTAGGGGAATACTAACCTCACACTAGACCATGAAGCCATGAAGATCTTGTGAATTTTCCAATGAGCAAGAAGCAAAGCCACTTGTAACCAGGTGGTATTAGATCTTGACTTCTCACCAATCTATGTATATTGGTTAATATCAACATGAGAATGTCTGCTCTGAGAAGTCCACTCTACCACCAAAAACATCCTGTTTTTTTCTTTTTTTCTTTTGAACAAAAATTGCTATGGAGCTTTCACACCCATTAGGGAGATTTCCAGTTTTGCACTTTGACCCTGAGGTACGTTAATGATCCCTCCGCCCCATTAGCTCTTGGACTGTATCTTAGATGTCATCAGCACCCTAATGGGCAGTGTCCTGTGATTTGACAGTGCTACAGCTGTTTGAGGATTTTGCCTTTTTAAAATCCAAGCCAAAGGCCACTGCAGCTCAGGAGAATCATGTGTACTCTAAGAGTAGAGGTAAAATGAGGGCAAAGTAGGTTTTCCAATGGCTTTGTGCATTGCTCAAAGTTGTTATGTTCATCAGTGACCCAGTGGGCAGACAAGGGCAATGAGGAAGCTTCCCTGTGGAATCAAAGGCACTAGCACCTGAGAGAATGGGCCATTCAGAACCATCTTGGGCCACATCTCTATCTTTACCAAGAGCTCAGCATGACAGAATGTCCTGCCTTAGAATGGAAGCTGTTTGATGGCATCTGGATTTGGACAAAGCTACTATTATCCCTACTTTCCTTTCAGAATTCAGTCCTGCCAAGTTGCTATAAGGATTAGTGATAATGTATTTAAAGCAGAAGACATATACTAGGTGCTCAAGAAATGCTTGCTGTTATTGCAGAAACAATGTGAATAGTATTAGTATAAAGCAGTAGTTTTCAAAGATCTTCTCAGAAGTCCATGGTTAAAAAAGGGAAATTTAATTTAGACCAATGTTTTTCAAATCTGGCTGTGGTCAGAATATTTTCTGAGGCTTGCTAAAAACACATACCCTGGTGTCAGTCCTAGACATTCTGATTCACTTTGGGGTAGGGAGTGGGCATCTACATACTGATAGTTTAACAAGATCTACAGGTGATACTGATGCACAAACCAGTGGTTCTCAGCCTGGCTGTACATTAAAATATTAAAATAACTGGGGAGCTATGAAAATTACAGATGCCAGGGCTGTACCCTAAGCCAACTGAATCAGAATCTCTGGGCAAGCAGACACTGGTGTTTAAAAAGCTCCTCATGAGATTCTGATGTGCCACTAAAGGGTCTCTGGTTTACATCATCATCACCTGAGGTGCTTGTCAAAAATCCCAATGCACAGGCCCCACCAATGCTATTCTGTACTAGATTTATTTGAGTGGAGGCCCAGGGATCTGCATTCTAGCAAACCCCACAGGTTTTTATGCATAACCAGTATTAAGAACCACAGTTATAGACAATAATTCTCAAACCTAGCACATTGGAATCTCCTGGAATAATTTTAAAAGTACCGATAGTTTGGTCTCACCCCCACATATTCTGAATGAATTGGAATGGGCTGTGGCCTGGTCATAAAGATTTTTTAAAGCTCTTTGGGTGATTCTAATATCCAGCAAAGCTTGAGAAGCAGTAGTCCCTGGGTCAGTAGCATCAGCATTATCTTCTGGGAACCTGTTAGAAATGCAGATTCCCAGGCTTCACCCCAGACCTACTGAATCAGAAATTCTGGGTGTGGAGCCCAGTTATCTGTTTGGTATTTTTTTCTTAATTTTTATTGGAGTGTAGTTGATTTACAATGTTGTGTTAGTTTCAGGTGTACAGCAAAGTGAATTAGTTATACATATACATATATCCACACCTGTTTAAGATTCATTTCCCATATAGGCCATTACAAGCGTATTCGGTAGAGTTCCCTGTGCTATACAGTAGGTCCTCATTAGTTATCTATTTTATATATAGTAGTGTGCATATGTCAGTCCCAGTCTCCCAGTTTATCCCTTCCACCCTTATCCCCTGGTAACCATAAGTTTGTTTTCTACATCTGTGACTCTACTTCTGTTTTGTAAATAAGTTCATTTGTACCCTTTTTTTTAGATTCCACATGTAAGTGTTATCACATAATATTTGCCTTTCTGTGTCTGACTTACTTCACTCATATGACAATCTCTAGGTCCATCCATGTGGCTGCAAATGGCATTATTTTGTTCTTTTTTATGGCTGAGTAATACTCCACTGTATATATGTACCACATCATCTTTACCCATTCCTCTGTTGATGAACATTTAGGTTGCTTCCATGTCCTAGCTATTGTAAATAGTGCTGCAATGAATGTTGGAGTGCATGTATTTTTTTGAATTATGGTTTTCTCTGGGTATATGCCTAGGAGTGGGATTGCTGGGTCATCTGGTAGCTCTATTTTTAGTTTTTTAGGAGATTCCATACTGCTCTTCATAATGGCTGTACCAATTGTGCTTCTGGTGATTCTATTGCACACTAAGGTTTGAGAACCAGGGACTAGATCTTGCTAATTAGCAAGAATCAATTAGCAAGAGTTCATGGATCAGATTAGCTGGTTGACACTTTGATTCAAGGGGCTTGACCCAGTCTGTTTCTACTGAAACAATGGGAAAGGCTGGCGGTGTGCAGCCCAGTTGAGGGGTGCCTAACTCAAGGCTGCCCAGAAAGGTTAGCCTCTGGGTGTGTGTGTGAAATGAAGAGCTCTGATCAGCCCTGAACACATGGGTTCTTTCTCATTTGAAAAGCCGTGTTCGGGGCTTCCCTGGTGGTGCAGTGGTTAAGAATCTGCCTGCCAATGCAAGGGACACACGTTCCAGCCCTGGTCCAGGAAGATCCCACATGCCGCGGAGCAACTAAGCCCGTGCGCCACGGCTACTGAGCCTGCTCTCAAGAGCCCGCAAGCCACAGATACTGAGCCCATGTGCCGCAACTAGTGAAGCCTGCATGCCAAGAGCCCATGCTTCACAACAAAGAGAAGCCACTGCAATGAGAAGCCCACACACGGCAACGAAGAGTAGCCCCCGCTCACTGCAACTAGAGAAAGCCCATGCACAGCAATGAAGACCCAACACAGCCAAAAAATAAAAACAAACAAATAAATACATTTATAAAAAAGAAAAGAAAAGCCATGTTCTACCAAAGGAGAGCCCAATGCTCTCAAGGGCTTTCAACAGCTGTTCCAAGCTTTGGTGAGAACTAAACCCTAGACACCATGTTAAAATTCAGCTTCCTGAGCCCCATGCCAACAGAGTTTGGTTCTCTGGGTGTGGGGTAGGCACCAGGAAATAGCATTTTAAACAGGCACCCACGGTGATGCTGATGTAAGTGGTGTGTAAACCAAGCTCTGAAAAACATTGGTTTTATGGGCTGCTATCTCGACACTTTGTGAGACCAACTTCTGAGACCTTCAGATTTTAGCCCTGGTTCAGCTTCAGAAGGTCTGGGCTCCTCCATCGGCATATGGGTAGCAAACCCAGGTTACTATGTGCAAGGCCACTATGTGCAAAGTCACTGGCCGAGCTTTTCTTCCAGCACCTGGTTCCAAAGTGAGGCTTTTGATGTGAGCGAGAAGCTTCTTTTGTTCCAGGCCTTCCCAGCCCCATTGTTGCACTGCAGTCTGACTTTGAAATGTCACTCTAGTGTCCCCACCCTTGCTTAGAAAACTTTGCTATATGCAAAATCCAATGTGCTTCACCTGACCCTAATTCCTTGTGACTGAGGCCAGAAGCAACAGGTGGAAGAGGCTCCTTCTGAAAAGAAATCCAAAATGCTGCACATATTTGGCCTCCAGGCGGCGCCAGCCTTTTGGAAAAGGAGGTTGTTTATGTAACAGATTGGCAGTTTCAGCGGCTGTGTAAATGTCATTCTTTAAAAATAAAGATGAAACTCTCAGTTAACTCAAACAGGAGCAAATTAAAAAGTAGAGTGAAACATCTATTTCATGAACACAGTTCATCTGCTGTCTCTGGTACTTCAAAATGATACCTTTTCTCCAAATGATAACTGGCACCCTCCCACTGGCTTTAGCTAGGCAGTGACAAAACAACAGATCAATTCACTCACTTCAGTGAAGAAGAAAAAATCCAGTCAGTTAGGATGGGCTTCATGTAACTCACACACATGGAGACTGAATCCTTTCTATGCAACCAAACATATGAGCAGAGCCACTGAAACATGACTGAGGTGTTAAGTTTGTCCCCCAAAATGCAATAAGGAAGTTTGTAATGAATCTCAGTTGTTTTTAAACCCAAAGGATGATTATTCTTTGTGAACTCACCAGGAGGGTCCTTGAAATATCAGTTTTCAGCCATTGTAAGGGTATGTCTTTAACATGTAAAGCCATCTCATTTAGAGGGCTTTCTGTCCCGTGTGCTAATGCAAAATCTCAACCTTAGCTTCAAAATGGAATCGCTTGGGAAGCTTTTAAAAATTCCAAGGTTCAGGTACATATCCCAAGCCAATTAAGTAAGGATCTGGAGGTGGGACCCAGGCAACAGTCCTTTTTTAAGCTCCTTAGGTGACATAATGTGAAACCACCCCTTTCTGTTTGCAGCTATTTTCTCTGGAGTTCAGACCCTAGTCCTTGGGGCTGGGTGCAGGGACCAATCTCTAATACTCACACTGCTTTCTCCCAGTTTCTCTTCTCCTAGGGTCTGCTCCAAACCTCGTGCAGACCAGTCCCTAGAGGGCCCATCTCCAGTATCTTATGCCTATTATCCCAGGTGTGTCTGAAATCCAGTTGTGGCTACACCTTGACCGCAAGCTTGGGGCCCCACCACATAGTAATTGACTGGTCGATATGAAAGATAGCTCATTGTCTAGTATGATGGTTCCCAAATACCAGTCCAGAGTTAATTCTTATCCTGAATAAGAATAGCTCAAGGAGCTTGTTAAAATATGTATTTCTGGGCTCAACCTCAGAAAACCCCGTTCAGTTGGTCTGGAGAAAGACCTGGAGAGTTGTGTTTTAACAAGCTAAGCTTCTGGGGGAAACTGATTTAGTCCAGTGCCTCCAATACATAGAGGTAACAGAATCTCAGAGGAGATGTGACTTGTTCAGGGTCATTTGTCTAGTTAGGATAAGAGGCAAGATTAGAAGCAGGTGTCCTGACGACCGTGAAAAGAAGACATGCTATGGAGAAATACAATTTTTGCATTTCAAAAATATTTCAAAAATCAATGAATTTTCTTTCCAACCTTACCAATTAGATATTCCAGAAAGAGCAGAGCCTTCTGAAGTCAGATCTGTGTTCTAGTCCCTGCTTAGCAATACATTAGCTGTGTGGTTTGAGGCAAGTATTTTCATCTCTCTGAGTCCTAGTTTCTCTATCTTTCAAATGGGATGCTACTTGCCTCATAGGGTTTTGTGAGGATTAAATGACATAATGTTGGGCTTCCCTGGTGGCGCAGTTGTTGAGAGTCCGCCTGCCAATGCAGGGGACACGGGTTCGTGCCCTGGTCTGGGAAGATCCCACATGCTGCAGAGTGGCTGGGCCTGTGAGCCATGGCCGCTGAGCCTGTGCGTCCAGAGCCTGTGCTCCCCAACGGGAGAGGCCACAACAGTGAGAGGCCCGCGTACAGCAAAAAAAAAGACATAATGTTGCAATGGAGAGGACTTACTTTGCACCCACATGAGATACTGTTTGGAGACTCCCAAAATTAGGGCAGGGAGAGGATTTTGCAATGGGTGGGAGCCAGAGAAATATGGTTTCTGATGCTTTTGTGATCCCACTTTAACATCGTGCTATGTGATGATAAACAGATTGGGAAACGGAGGCCTACCAAGGTGCAGTGACTTGCTCAGGATCACATAGCACATTGCTTTCAGATACAGGTCTTCTGACTTATCAATCATTGCCCTTCCTTCTACATCTCCTACATGTCACCGAGGAAATTGCTTCAAGTCGGTAAGTTTTTACATTAGATGATCATAGTACTATATTATCTACTTGAATTTCTTGGAACTAGATACAGACACCAAGGATAGGTTGAGGGAAGGATCACTCAGCCCCCTAACCTTATCTTTCTAAATCTGATTCAGTGGGGGAAGGGAACTTAGGACACTTCAGCAAAGAACAAGGGACCCAGGGAGGGCCTCTTGGATCCTTCTAGGATACGTATAAACGGATCCTGATGTTTCAGGTTTAAATCTTACCCTAAGCAATGTTGAAAATGCTCCCTGTTTAGCCCTGGGCTATCTGGGACCCTGCAGAAGAGATGCTAGACAGAGGCTGGGTCAGTGCCTTCCTCAGGCTAGTGGGGTGGGGATGGACCCTGGAATCATCACATTCTCCCCGTTTTCCACACCTGAAAGCTTTGTCAACACAGGAAGAACATGGAGTTGAGATGACACTTCAGTTTGAGCAAAAACCCTTTGCTGAGTAGTGTTGCTGGATATTTCTATCTGGTAAATCTGGAAACCTTATGAGCGATAGAGGATTTTTTTTTTTAATTTTACTTTTTTTTTTATACAGCAGGTTCTTATTAGTTATCCATTTTATACATATTAGTGTCTATATGTCAACCCCAGTCTCCTAATTTATCACCCCTCCCCCCCCACCACTTTCCTCCCTTGGTGTCCATACGTTTGTTCTCTACATCTGTGTCTCAATGTCTGCCCTGCAAACGGGTTCATCTGTACCATTTTTCTAGGTTCCACATATATGCGTTAATATACAATATTTGTTTTTCTCTTTCTGACTTACTTCACTCTGTATGACAGTCTGTAGATTCATCCAAGTCTCTACAAATGACCCAATTTCGTTCCTTTTTATGGCTGAGTAGTATTCCATTGTATATATGTACCACAACTTCTTTATCCATTCATCTGTTAATGGACACTTAGGTTGCTTCCATGTCCTGGCTATTATAAATAGTGCTACTGTGAACATTGGGGTGCATGTGTCTTTTTGAATTATGGTTTTCTCTGGGTATATGCCCAGTAGTGGGATTGTTGGGTCATATGGTAGTTCTATTTTTAGTTTTTTAAGGAACCTCCATACTGTTCTCCACAGTGGCTGTATCAGTTTACATTTCCACCACCAGTGCAAGAGGGTTCCCTTTTCTCCACATCCTCTCCAGCATTTGTTGTTTGTAGATTTTCTGATGATGCCCATTCTAACTGGTGTGAGGTGATACCTCATTGTAGTTTTGATTTACATTTCTCGAATAATTAGTGATGTTGAGCAGCTTTTCATGTGCTTCTTGGCCAATTATATGACTTCTTTGCAGAAATGTCTATTTAGGTCTTCTGGCCATTTTTGGATTGGGTTGTTTGTTTTCTTAATATTGAGCTGTCTGAGCTGTTTATATATTTTGGAGATTAATCCTTTGTCCACTGATTCGATTGGAAATATTTTCTCCCATTCTGAGGGTTGTCTTTTCGTCTTGTTTGTAATTTGCTTTGCAAAAGCTTCATTAGGTCCCATTTGTTTATTTTTGTTTTTATTTCCATTACTCTAGTGTATAGTATCATGTCATCTGCAAACAGTGACAGTTTTACTTCTTCTTTTCCAATTTGTATTCCTTTTATTTCTTTTTCTTCTCTGATTGCCGTGGCTACGACTTCCCAAACCACTATGTTGAATAATAGTGGTGAGAGTGCACAGTCTAGTCTTGTTCCTGATCTTAGAAGAAATGCTTTCAGTTTTTCACCATTGAGAATGATGTTTGCTGTGGGTTTGTGGTATATGGCCTTTATTATGTTGAGGTAAGTACCCTCTATACCCACTATCTGGAGAGTTTTTATCATAAATGGGTGTTGAATTTTGTCAAAAGCTTCTTCTGCATCTATTGAGATGATCATATGGTTTTTCTTCTTCAAT
>NW_020185324.1:4877592-4880733 GCF_003031525.2 Neophocaena asiaeorientalis asiaeorientalis | reverse complement strand
TGTGATTGGTCTGTTCATATTTTCTATTTCTTCCTGGTTCAGTCTTGGAAGGTTATACCTTTCTAAGAATTTGTCCATTTCTTCCAGGTTGTCCATTTAGTTGGCATAGAGTTGCTTGTATTAGTCTTTTTGGATGCTTTGTATTTCTGTGGTGTCTGTTGTAACTTCTCCTTTTTCATTTCTGATTTTACTGATTTGAGTCCTCTCCCTCTATTTCTTGATCATTCTGGATGTCCCCCACTATTATTGTGTTACTGTCGATTTCCTTTTTTATAGCTGTTAGCAGTTGCCTTATGTATTGAGGTGCTCCTATGTGTGTGCATATATATTTATAATTGTTATATCTTCTTGGATTGATCCCTTGATCATTATGTCGTGTCCTTCCTTGTCTCTTGTAACGTTCTTTATTTTAAAGTCTATTTTATCTGATATGAGTATTGCTACTCCAGCTTTCTTTTGATTTCCATTTGCATGGAATATCTTTTTCCATCTCCTCACTTTCAGTCTGTATGCATCCATAGGTCTGAAGTGGGTCTCTTGTAGACAGCATATATATGGGTCTTGTTTTTGTATCCATTCAGCAAGCCTGTGTCTTTTGGTTGGAGCATTTAACATTCACATTTAAGATCATTATCAATATGTATGCTCCTATTACCATTTTCTTAATTGTTTTGTGTTTGCTTTTGTAGGTCCTTTTCTTCCCTTGTGTTTCCCACTTAGAGGAGTTCCTTTAGCATTTGTTGTAGGGCTGGTTTGGTGGTGCTGAATTCTCTTAGCTTTTGCTTGTCTGTAAAGCTTTTGATTTCTCCATCAAATCTGAATGAGATACTTGCTAGGTAGAGTAATCTTGGTTGTAGGTTCTTCCCTTTCATCACTTTAAATATGTCATGCCACTCCCTTCTGGTTTGTAGAGATTCTGCTGAGAAATCAGTTGTTAACCTTATGGGAGTTCCCTTTTATGTTATTTGTCATTTTTCCCTTGCTGCTTTCAATAATTTTTCTTTGTCTTTGATTTTTGCCAGCCTGATTAGTATGTGTCTCGGCATGTTTCTCCTTGGGTTTATCCTGCCTGGGACTCTCTGTGCTTCCTGGACTTGGGTGGCTTTCACACGTTAGGGAAGTTTTCGACTCTAATCTCTTCAAATATTTTCTCGGGTCCTTCCTCTCTCTCTTCTCCTTCTGGGACCCCTATAATGTGAATGTTGGTGCATTTAATGCTGTCCCAGAGGTCTCTTAGGCTGTCTTCATTTCTTTTCATTCTTTTCTCTTTATTCTGTTCTGTGGCAGTGAATTCCACCATTCTGTCTTCCAGGTCATTTATCTGTTCTTCTGCCTCAGTTATTCTGCTATTGATTCCTTTTGGTGTAGTTTTTGTTTCAGTTATTGTATTGTTCATCTCTGTTTGTTTGTTCTTTAATTCTTCTAGGTGTTTGTTAAAGATTTCTTGCATCTTCTTGATCTTTGCCTCCATTCTTTTTCCGATGTCCTGGATCATCTTTACTATCATTATTCTGAATTCTTTTCCTGGAAGGTTGCCTATCTCCACTTCATTTAGTTGTTTTTCTGGGGTTTTATCTTGTTCCTTCATCTGGTACATAGTCCTCTGCCTTTTCATCTTGTGTATCTTTCTGTGAATGTGGTTCTTGTTCCACAGGCTGCAGAATTGTAGTTCTTCATCCTTCTGCTGTCTGCTCTCTGGTGGATGAAGCTATCTAAGAGGCTTGTGCAAGTTTCCTGATGGGAGGGACTGGTGGTGGGTAGAGCTGACTGTTTCTCTGGTGGGCAGAGCTCAGTAAAAGTTTAATCCACTTGTGTGCTGATGCGTGGGGCTGGGTTCCCTCCCTGTTGGTTGTTTGGCCTGAGGCAACCCAACACTGGAGCCTACCTGGGCTCTTTGGTGGGGCTAGTGGTGGACTCTTGGAAGGCTCATGCCAAGGAGTACTTCCGAGAACCTCTGCTGCCAGTGTCATTGTCCTCACGGTGAAACACAGCCACCCCCTGCCTCTGCAGGAGAGCCTCCAACACTAGCCGATAGGTCTGGTTCAGTCTCCTATGGGATCACTGCTCCTTCCCCTGGGTCCCGATGCGCACACTACTTTGTGTGCCCTCCAAGAGTGAAGTCTCTTTTTCCTGCAGTCCTGTCGAAGTCCTACAATCAAATCCTGCTAGCCTTCAAAGTTTGATTCTCTAGGAATTCCTCCTCCCATTGCCAGACCCTCAGGTTGAGAAGCCTGACATGGGGCTCAGAATTTTCACTCTAGTGGGTGGACTTGTGTGGTATAAGTGTTCTCCAGTCTGTGAGTCACCCACCCAGCAGTTACGGGATTTGATTTTATTGTGATTGCGCCCTCCTACCGTCTCATTGTGGCTTCTCCTTTGTCTTTGGATGTGGGGTATCTTATTTGGTGAGTTCCACTGTCTTCCTGTCGATGATTGTTCAGCAGTTAGTTGTGATACCGGTGCTCTTGCAAGGGGGAGTGAGAGCACGTCCTTCTGCTCTGCCATCTTGAACCAGCCTTGCGATTGAGGATTGGCTTTAACTGAATCGTTTCACTTAGCTATCTACAATTAATTGATCAAATTCACAAGTTAATTGTCTTAGAGCCTCATTTCACTGTGTGGTATAGATGTTGATGATCTCTGGAGGTATTTTTTATGCTTGTAATTTGTGTGGTTTTTTTTTAAGGTCAGCAGATTTTTTTAAATAAATTTATTTTATTTATTTATTTATTTTTGGCTGTGTTGGGTCTTCGTTTCTGCACGCGGGCTTTCTGTAGTTTTGGCGAGTGGGGGCTACTCTGTGTTGTGGTGTGCTAGCTTCTCATTGTGGTGGCTTCTCTTGTTGCGGAGCAGGGTCTCTATGCAGGCTCAGTAGTTGTAGTGCATGGGCTTAGTTGCTCCGCGGCATGTGGGATCTTCCTGGACCAGAGCTTGAACCTGTGTCCCCTGCATTGGCAGGCAGATTCTTAACCACTGTGCCACCAGGGAAGCCCCTGTAATTTGTTTTAATTATGGCACTGGGGCCTTCAGTAAAAGTAGGTGGAAAGGTGTGTTTCTTCCGAGAGCTGTTCTGATTTTAGTTGTAGGTTTATGGGAGTTGGCATGACTGTCCATGGCTGGCCACACTTTGAAACTTTGAAG
>NW_020185324.1:4821869-4877492 GCF_003031525.2 Neophocaena asiaeorientalis asiaeorientalis | reverse complement strand
AAGCCTTCTATAGTGTTTTTGTGTGCGAGAATGAAAGCTGCTTCTCTTAAAGGCAGTGGTTTGGCTGAGGGAGTGAGAAGTGAAAGGAGAGGGCAGGCTAGGCAGCCTGGGGACAGCGTATAGCACTAGGCCGACTGCTTACTGGGCCTGGTCAGGCTGTTTGGTCTTCACCTAGGTAACCTGTTGCCAGGAGGATGACAATAACTTCCCCATGACAACACTGGAGCAAGGTCCCTGGCATTGCAAACAAGGCCAGAAAAGTCTGCCCTTCATTAGGCCTGCTGGTTAATGAGCATGCATTTGTGCTGCAGTCATTTCCGGAGGGGTGGAGGGGGCAGAGGGCACTCACCAGCTTCCCAGTCTCTCCAGCCATAAGCTCCTGACAACCCCACTTTTTCTGCCCATCTGCATACCCTGGAGCTGCCTGTTTTTATAGTTGCTTGTTTTGATCTGGTTCTGTGCTTTCTTTTTAAAATTTGTATAAGGACTGAATACTATATCCAGAAAACACCTTTAGAAACAGACGATTTACAGCCTGCTTGGGAGTTTCTCTAATACAGATGACCTTTCATTGTCTCCTTGACTCAATTTCTTTGCTTGTAAAATAATCAATTCCTATTTCCGATATTTGACTGAACTTATGTGATATCACACTGCTGAGCGACACTTGCTGTAACTGTTGGTCTTGAGATTCAAATTCAAACCCCCTGTATTACAAGACTAGCATATTGCCTGCCTCATGAAGAAGTCACTTTTGTTTCTAAGTGCTTAAGCCCCTAGCACTAAATCTTGTCCTTCCCTCTCCTTAAAAGGTCAGCAGAGCAGATGTTGTGGCAGCGTTCCAGGCAGGATTTGAGGAATCAAAGAATTTCTCAAAGAAAAATGGTTTTCTCTGGTGTGGTCCGAATTCCACCTTTTTTTAAGCATTATTTGAAGCTTTATATGAATATAATTTCTTGTAGGAGGATATCGCCAATCAGGTGTAACCCCTGGAATTGATGGAGAATCAAACCAGGTGAAACAGGAAGTTTCCTCCTATCTCATTGCATTGTCTAGAGCAGCCCTTCCTCAAAGTTCTGAGGAAAAGTTAATAGCATGACTTGAAAAAAAAGTGTCTCATAGCCAAGTTCACTTGGGAAACATTGTGTTAAATCAAGTTGAACAGGTCTCTTTTCTACAGGTGTTTGTCAGTGACTTTAATATTTAAATGCACAGTATGAATCCCTTTATTATGCAGTATTTCTCAAACTTATTTGACTAAGAAACCATATTTCTTTCCCACAGAGCAGGAGACCTGTTGTTCAATGGATTGAATTTGAGAAGCTAGCTCAGAGCAATGTCGAAAGGCCTTTGATAAAGATCTTGTTCTTTCACTCTTTACTGCTTAGAAAATGCTAGAAATCTCTCCCTGTCTCTTAAGATTATATTATTTGCTGATTCTTTAGGAAATTAAAGTCCATTTTTAAGAAAAGGCTTAGTTTTGTAATTTGTAAAATGAGAATAACAGTAACCTTTCTCACAAGTTGTTATGAGAATTGAGGGGGATACCCCAGATAAGGCAGCTGTCACAGAGTAGGCAATGTTATAAAGACTAACAACGAGATGAAAAGACTAACATTGAACCAAGAGTCCCTTGGTGTCACAACAATAAAGATTGTAAACAGGGACTTCCTGGTGGCACAGTGGTTTAGAATCTGCCTGCCAATGCAGGGGACACAGGTTTGATCCCTGGTCCAGGAAGATCCCACATGCTATGGAGCAACCAAGCCCGTGTGCCACAACTACTGAGACTGTGCTGTAGAGCCTGCAAGCCACAATTACTGAGCCCGCGTGCCATGACTACTGAAGTCCGCGCGCTTAGAGCCCCGTGCTCCGCAACAAGAGAAGCCACCGCAATGAGAACCCCATGCACCGTGATGAAGAGTAGCCCCCACTCGCTGCAACTAGAGAAAGCCCATGCACAGCAACAAAGACCCAACACAGCCAAAAATAATAAATAAACAAATTTTTAAAAATTGTAAACAAAGAGCAATATACTGCCCATCCCAGAAATATTGATACCACCACGTATAACATTCAGAATACATAGCATCTAGCACCTGGTAGATGGTCAGTGTATTTACTGAACGAATGGGTGGGTGGATGAATGCCTAAATATACATGTATACTGAATGCAGTCTATATCAATAGGGACCACATGAGGATGGTTCTTGCATTAGTTACAGTGGCTCAAAAGATTATAGAAGTTTCGGGCTTCCCTGGTGGCGCAGTGGTTGAGAGTCCACCTGCCGATGCAGGGGACACGGGTTCGTGCCCCGGTCTGGGAAGATCCCACATGCTGCGGAGTGGCTGGGCCCATGAGCCATGGCCGCTGAGCCTGCACTCCACAACGGGAGAGGCCACAACAGTGAGAGGCCCGCGTACCACAAAAAAAAAAATAATAATAATAAATCAAAAATTCCCAAAAAAAAAAAAAAAAAAAAAAAAGATTATAGAAGTTTCTTTCCACCTCATCTAACACCCAAGAGGTGGGTGGGCCATCTAGCCTGGGTAAACTGTTGTCTGCCTCAGGAAGTCATCCAGAGACCCAGGTGACCTGGTCTGCTCTGCTATCTTCAACATGGGGCTTCCATCTCTGGGCACAAGGCTGCTATATTTGTCCTTGTTTTCAGCCAGCAGGGCAGGGGAAGAAGGAGGACAAGAGTAAGTGGCTTGTTAAAAAGGTTGTGGACTAGAACATAGTCATATGACTGTACTCAGATACAAGGAAGGCAGAGATGTTAGTCTCTAGCTGGGCAGCCATGTGCTCAGCTAAAACTGGAGTGGGGGGTGTTATATCAATAAGGAGAAGAGAGTAATAGTGGATATTGAGGCCCAGTTAACAGTCTCTGCCTCAAAATTCTGCTCCAGTTTTATGCCTAGATCTAGGAAAGAAAGGTGCTGTCAGTAAATGTTGATCATTAAGGTCAAAGTGTTGATCCTGTGGTATTGGGTTGGAATATTTTCTTCCATTTCAAGGTTTTACTTCAAGAGATTTAGGCAAGCTCTAGTGGGTTTGGAGGACTTCAACCAGGATAGTTAGTGGTGAGATGAGACTCCAAAGGATATGAGAAATCCTTGGAGGAATTAAGTATATTTAACCTGGAAAAGAGAAAATTTAGGGATAACAGTATACCTGTCTCTAAATGCATAAGGACTCCCAAGTTGGAGAATGGTTAGGATTATTCTGTGTGGCTTTAAGAGATAAAAGACAAAGGCTCAGACTTCAGTCCCAGATGCTCTCCCTCCTAGTCCCTTGTACCACTCTACAACTCAGCCATTTTGAATATCTTCATACTCCTGTAATGAATCATATTCCTCTCACTTCTGAGCCATTGTCCATGTGCTCCCTCTGTCTGGAACACTCTTCCCCAGTGTCTCTCTTTCCACCAGATCTTCATCTGACTGTTTCCTTCCTGTCCTTCAGGTCTCACCTTAGATGTTCCAAACTTCAGGAAACCTTGCTTAATATCCAAGTCTGTGTTTGGTGCCTTTTATGTTCCTGTGGCACCCCACATTTCCTCATCATAACCTATTACGTTCTATCATAATTGTGTAATAGGTGGGATTTACCACCAACCACTCCCACCCAAGTGCAGGCTCGGGATTTTCCTGCCACTCAGTCACTTCTCTGGATGTCAAGAATTCCACCTTCTATTTCAAGGGACCAATGAGTGTCCTGAGCTGTTTGAAAAGGGAGGGTGAGGGAAGTTCAGTAAAGGTAATTTGCATGGTATAGTGGATTGAATAGTGTCCCCCCAAAATATGCACCTAGAACCTTAGAATGAGACGTTATTTGGAAATAGAGTCTTTACTGGTGTAATTAGTTAAGATGAGGTCATACTGGATTAGATGGGCCCTAAATCCAATGACTGGTGATGTCCTTATAAGAAGAGGAGAGAACATAGAGAGACACACACAGAGAAGAAGGCCATGTGAATATGGAGGCAGGGGTTAAGGTTATGTTCCCACAAGCCAAGGAATGCCTGGGGCCTCCAGAGGCTGGAAGAGGTAAGGAAGGATCTTTCCCAAGAGGCTTCAGAGGGAGCAGGGCCTGCTGATACCTTGAGTACAGAAGTGTTAAGAATAAATTTTTGTTGTTTTAAGCCACCTCATTTGTGGTAATTTGTTATGGTAGCCCTAAGAAACTAATACAGATGGCCCAAGGCATGGCCCTTTCTACTAGACCATCTTAGGGTGGTCTAGTAGATGTGCAAGTAGCAGTCAGTAGTGGGTACTAACCATACAGCAGGGGGAAGAACAGCTAACATTATCCTTTGCATGAGTGACATGCAGTGCTTGCTTAAATGGCAATTGGTGACTTGTATGCACTGGCTTAGCTCCCTTCTGGCTCCCCTGGTGCTTGTGGTGGGTGATTATGAAAAGTTTCTCAGTGTTAACTCCACTTTTTCCAAGTTACCCTGAGTCCAATCCCTCTTCTTAGAGAGCGCCACCCTTTCCCAGGTGTGGCCTTCTACTTCATCTCTAGCTTGCTTCCCAGGCCAGGTGGAGGTCATTTAGTTTCCCTTACACCTTAGACTGGATCTTTCTCTTTTCAATCCACTGTCAAAGGTCTAAATCCTACACTAATGGTTTTCTAAATGTGGTCCCTGGATCAGTAGTAACAGCATTACCTGGGAAGGTTTCAATAGTGTAGGTGCTCAGGTTCATACCAGACCTACTGAATTAAAAATTATGGGTAGGTACCAGCAACTTGTGTTTTCGTAGGCCCTCCAGGTAGTTCTGATGTGCACCAAAGTTTGAGAACCATTGGTCTCCACCTTGCTGTCTTAGGGACTGCCTCTTGATTTTTAAGAGTCTTTTCTTCTCTTGGCAGTGTCCAGACTATATGAATCAGAATGATTTGGCTTTCAAAACTGTTGTTTCTTCTGTGAGCCTACATTGGATATCCCAAAAGTAAGTTTTGACCAGTTTTGTCTGTTAGCATTTCTGCTGGAATACTCCTCATTTTCATGAGGATATGTAAAAACCTTTGACTGACTTGGGGAAGGGTGTTATTCAAGGAAACATGGAAAAGAAAAGCACAAAGATTAATTAAGCTCAATATGATATATCACTGCATTCATTTATTCATCTGTGTTTCCATCTAAACTATAAGCTCTTTGAGGACAGGGATTGTTTCAGTTTGGTTCACCGTTGTATTACCAGCACCTAGCTGTGGACCTGGTCACTTGTTGAACAGATGAAAAAACTAATAAATTGTAAAGATTATGAGTTTCCCATCATTGGAGGTGTTTAAACACAGAGTAGATGCTACTGGTAGAGATATTGTATCAGTTAGGTGGTTGGACTAGATGGATTTTAAAGTTCTCTTCCACCCTGGAATGTTGTAATTCTTTGTTATAGGACCCCACAGGGATCCCGCAGTCCTTGGTACAGTGTCTAGCTTTTTTTTTTTTTTGGCGGTACGCGGGCCTCTCACTGTTGTGGCCTCTCCCGTTGCGGAGCACAGGCTCCGGACGTGCAGGCTCAGCGGCCATGGCTCACGGGCCCAGACGCTCCGCGGCATGTGGGATCTTCCCGGACCGGGGCACAAACCCGTGTCCCCTGCATCGGCAGGCGGACTCTCGACCACTGCGCCACCAGGGAAGCCCTAGCATATTTTTATTGATAAATGCTTTATAACCTTTTGACTTCTCAGTGAGGTTGGTGGGGTTACAGTGACGCTGTTACCAGCTGCTGGACACCACCTAGTTCTAGGATAAATTCTGAGATGTTAGAAATACCCATTGGGAAGTATTTTACTATTCAGAGGTATCTTTTTTTCTGCTGTCACATTTGTAAATTGGAGGATTATTCTGACTTCAGTATCAAAACGTTGATTATCAGAAATGAGCTGCAAAAGAAAATAGTAAGAGCCTTAGTGGGAAAAGAAAGAAACTTCACACACAAGCACAAAGGTGCTCCCCTGGTTTTATGCAGGCCTGGGGTCACAAACTCAGAATGTTATTGCTGGAAGGGACCTCAGAGAATTGTTTACATTCAAGTAAGCTGAGGCCCACAGAGGTGGAGAACTTCTTGAGCCCACACAGCTGTCCAAGTAGACAATATATTGGGAGGATGAAAAAGGTTCAGTGTTAAAACTATAGCCTGGCAATAAGGCAGGATTTGACAGTCTTATTCCTCACCATAAATAAGCCTTTTGTGACAAATGCTGTTGGTATCTTGCCCATGTTCCTTTGGAACTCACCTGACAAACTGTGGTCACTGGAGCTTAAAGAAAGCAGTCGGGGAACTGCAACCTGTCAGCTTGTCGTTGATGGCCTAAGAGCAGTAAGTGTCAGACTCCTGTTCTAACAGAGTAATAATATTGAACATTTATTAGATGCTTACCATGCCAGGCACTGACCTAAGTTAAGTGCTCCATGTGTCTAATGCTTTACATCCTCACATTGCTCTCTATGATAAAAACAAGTAATATCATCCTCATCTTACAGATGAGAACACTGAGGCACAGAAAGCTTAAGAATCTCATCCAAGGTCACATAGCTAAAGACAGGCATAGCAGGATTCCAACCCAGGCTGTTCCAGCCAGACTTCAGGATGACTCCCCTATAAACTGCTCCTTAACATACATGATCATGCTGGGTTCAGGAGTCAGAAGACTTCATCTTTATCAACACAGATTTTGGCTCCTCTAGGTTCCCCTGCTTCTCGGAGGCTGATCTGCCAGTGGATCATGCTTTGGGCTGGAGCTACAGTTTATCTGTCCACAGAATGGCAAGTGAGGGTCCCTAGATTCCACCCAGTGCGGCCTGTTTTACTGTGACTTTCTGAGGTGTGAACACCTCTACCTGCTTCCATTTAGTGGGTGGAATGGGTCTCTGTCTGGCTTTAGTCAACTGGAACCTCAGGAGGAGCTGTGTCCAGATCATTCTTTAGGGACCACAGCATCATGTGGGCTACCTAGGAGTCCTCAGAGGAGGCCTGAAGGGGTCTTTGTTCTCTTGCTCCAGCATTCTTAAGCTGCAAAGGGTGAGTCAGTCTCGGGCCTCTGGTCAGACTCTGTGGAACATGACTTAGTGGCACTGAAGCCCTGGAGTAGCAGCGTGCAAGGCTCTTCCCATCAGCAGACCATGTGACCAGAAGACGTATGTGCTGGGCTACACGAGCATTGCATTGATAACAGTGATTAAGTGGGGAGAGAGTGAACAACCCTCCAACATGCCTCCAGTCATGCGTACATGGAGGCTTTCTTTGTCCTACTTTCTATTTGCCCAGAATTTTTCTAAAGGCTGAGGTTCATGATGTGATTTCAGTGGAATTTGACTTGAACACAAAACATTTGATTGCATTGGGCTTCAGGCACGTTGGTCACTGATCACAACCCACAGGTATACCAAGGGAAAATGGTAGATAGGAAGAAGTTAGACCCAGGTTAGGTAGCCGAATTGTCTCCCTAAAGGTCACATGTCATATGGGGCTCTTGCTTGTGCACAAGGTCAGGAGCATCATTGCCACTGACTGAAAAGTGGATGGTAGCCACTGGAGTTGTCCAGTGTGATGACAGTGATCGAGCCTTTATTCAATGAGTTTGAAGGCAGTATCCATCCAGCTTCACAAAGCAGAAAGTTCAGATTTATTTGTGACTTCTCCTTGTCTTTCATCCTTCATACTGCCTGATTCTGCATCCAGTTCCAATGTGGGTTTTTTCCCCCACCAACACGCAATTCTCAGGTACCAGCTGTGTGTCCTACAATTCAACTTAATTCTGACACTATCTACCTGGAGATAGAGCCAGATTCCACAGGTTGTCCTCCCACACACATTTCAGATGCCAGTCACAAGTCCAGGTTGTTGACTTGTGTGTTTGACCGACCAGCTATAGATCAGAGGTTCCGATGACCCATTCCTTGGGTTCTATTAATTTGCTAAAGCAGCTCACAGAACTCAGAGAAACTTTTTGCTTTCTAGATTCTTATTTTACTATAAAAGGATATAACTCAGGAACAGCCACATGGAAGAGATGCATAGGGCAAGGTATGGGGAAAGAGCAAGAAGTTTCTATGGACTCTTTGAGCGTGCCACTTTCCCCAAATCTCCACATGTTCACCAACCCACAAGCTCTCTGAACCCTGTCCTTTTGGGTTTTTGTGGAAGCTTCATTACATAGGCATAATTGCTTATATCATTGGCCATTGGCGATTGATTCAACCTTCAGCCCTTCTTTCCTCCTCAGAGGCCTGGGGTGGGGCTGAAAGTTCCAACCCTCCAATCATATGGTTGGTTCTCTAGGCAACTAGCCCCCATCCTTAGGTGTAGTCCAAAAGTCACTTCATTAATTTAACAAAAATCACTGTTATTGCTCTCATCACTTAGGAAATTCCAAGGGTTTTAGGAGCTATGTACCAGGAAAGGGGTTGAAGGCCAAGTATATATTTTATTAAAAGATAAACTGAGCATATTAAAGTTTTTAAGAGTTTATTTGAGCAAAAATTGATTTGGGTAGTGCCAAACCAAAAGTGTTTAGGAATGCTCCACTAGCAGGAGCTTGGGGAGAGGCTTTTATAGTCAACATGGCATTAGGGCCACATCAGTTTAATGGCCTCTCTGTGTAATTAATTTCCCCCTTTTTGTCATCCTCTCATACATGAGAGATTGATCAAAAATTGATATTAGCACCACTCTCAGTCACTGTCAGAGTTAAGTTGCTCTTGTCTCTTTCTGAAACTCAGGTTGTGATGTCACATCTGTGGAAGAATGGTTTTTGCTGTTCATCTCATTACCCATCCTGTTTCTCTTCTCCCAAGTACAATGAGACCATCTGATAGTAGTAGTGCTGATGGCTACAAACATGCATTTAAGACCTTTGAGAGAACATAGTGTACCAGGGAGACTACAGTGATAACTATTGGGAGAATACCAAGAGACTGAAGTATACTCCTTAGCCAGGGCCCCATGAACCAAATTAGTTGTTATCAAATAAATCAAAGAATGTACCTGAAGGGTCATCAGCCTGTTTTAACTAAGTGGCTTGTGTGTTAATTTCTTGTACTTGCTACAGTACCAGAGGTGTTGACCCAGGTACAGCAGGAGACATTTGCTATGGCATAGACTTCTCCTTGTTCAGCCAAAAAGTAATCTAAAGCATTTCTATTATCTAAAACCACCTTAGCAAGAAAGGCTAGGGAACTTAGCGGTAGATTCAGCAGTAGTTGCCAGAGTTAAGGAGCACTGTCTTCCTGTGCATTAACAGAGAGAAAAAGCAAGTAGGGAAAAGGCAAAAGGAAAAAGACTTCATATTGGAGATGAAGATCTTGATCTGTGATCTTGGGAGAGGTTGTCTGCCTCAAGATGCTGTCTGCTTCAGTGGAGGAACCTCCCTAGTCAATTTTAATTTAATATCTCCAGCTAATGTGCAGTTCCAAGAGTCAGGAGGAGCCCTTTTTAATTGGGGGATGTGGACCCAAGATTCAAGTCCCTGAAGTTTGACTGCCATCTGGGTAGTGAGGAGAACCTGGTATGGTTCCTTCTAAGGAGGTTCAGGGGCTGTCTTTGTTTTTAGTGATTCCAAACCAGAAGAGTGGAATAAAGTTGGAAACATTAGTTTGGAGAGTTGTAGCCAGATACTTGAGAAAACTAGAAGAATTCAGGATCCAGTTCGGTTTATAGATATATAACAAAACCTCAAAGGCAATAAACAGGACTAGAATATGATATCCACAAGGTTGTTTTAATTTTTTACTGAAATACAGTTTTTTCCTTTGTAATCACCTTCATTTCTATCAAAGATAATCATAGTAAGATTAATTTGTTTTCAGAATAAGTCTAGTCTCATTAAACTTGGCCTGATTATTTACATAAGAGCAGTAGGAATAGTCACTGACCATATACACTCTGCTGGAACTTTTCACAGGGAATCTTAGATTAGACTTTTAAAAGCCTCTCCAGGCTAAGAAGCCAAGCCAAGAATTTACCATCAGACTTTGCTTGCACTGCCTATAGATTTCAGTGAATTCCTTTCTTCTTGAGGTACCCCAAATATCTTGAGGTTCCTGGTTGTGCCAGGAAGTGACCTTCTGTACTCATCTGGTAAGGCTGCTGGGAATCCTGTAAGCAAAGTACCAGGCCAGTTTTCCCAAGAGGCTTTTATTGGCTCCATAAAGCCAACTTTAGTTCCTTAAAACTGTTTGGGCATATCTGATTTTATGCATATTCTTTTTTTTTAAAGACTGGTTTTGTTTGTTTATTTATTTATTTATTTTTGGCTGCATTGGGTCTTTGTTGCTACACGCAGGCTTCTCATTGTGGTGGCTTCTCTTGTTGCAGAGCACAGGCTCTAGGAACACGGGCTTCAGTAGTTGTAGCACACAGGCTCAATAGTTGTGGCTCACGGGCTTTAGAGTGCAGGCTCAGTAGTTGTGGTGTACAGGCTTAGTTGTTCCGTGGCATGTGGGATCTTCTCGGACCAGGGATCGAACCCGTGTCCCCTGCATTGGCAGGCGGATTTTTAACCAATACGTCACCAGGGAAGTCCCTATGCATATTATTAAATATGACATTCTAGTCAAAGGCTTTGTAATATAACCAGTGTTTCCAATTGTGTCCAGTTACAAGGAGAACAGATTCTTTTTGAATGTATGCATATAACTGTATTGCCATGAAAATAAGAATAGAGTTTCTGAATTATAGAGGGATCAGATAGGGAGAAGAAAATAAATGTTTCATCTTTGTTCACAGAAAATGTATTTTACCAAATTGCTGAATAGCTTAAGAGGAAAGAGAAAAAGTTTCCTAAAATTTGGGAAAATAAAACACTGAAGGACCACAGTGTTTCAAACAAAGTTCTTAAAGAGTATAATCATCCTCATCAGTTCATCCAGTCCCATGTAATTAATTCGTATTGATCTTGATCTTTTGTTAGCAGTTGTATGAAGCCATCAGTTTCTCCATTAGCATTCTGCAAATTCTTACTCAGTTCAGTGGTATGATCTGAAAGTTAACAGAAACCTGTATCTGTGAGTCCCTTCCATGAGTCTCCTTAAAGATGAAGTACTTTTGCAGGAACATTTTTGCAAAAGCATCAGAGTAAAACAATAACTGTCTGTAAGTGATAAGAGACATAAAAGTGGCCGTGGTTAAATATCTAGTGAGAGCTCCTTATAATGCTATTGACAAGAAAACTTGGTTATTTCTGTGACATACAACATTTTAAGATAATAACTAGAACTACAAGTGATAACATTATACTAGGACATACCAAATTTCTAGGACACTTATTATTGATATCATATATCCATATAAATCTAATGTAAACATTACTTCCTATTTGACAGTGCTTCCCATGTAATATAACATACAAAATAAGCCTAATTAGTTCAGTATCTCTTTTTATAAGGAGAGAGAACAACTCTTGAGATTTTCCAGGGACCCTCTGTAAAATCCCAAAGTTACTTCCAGGTCAAAAAGACTTCATTTAGAATTTGAAGTTTGCAAAAATATCAGAAGGATTTAGACACATGGCCAAATAGGATCACAGATCATTATGAAACAATATACTTAATTATCTATTTAACCAAAGTGACAAAAGATTTTAAAGGCAAATACAGAAGGTTACATAGTTGTGAGCAAAAATTAGCTCTTTTAATATTGAGAAGACTCAGTTTTCTTAAGTATTTTAAAGACCTGATAAAGACAATACAATACACAGGAAATTATTTTAGTAAAACACAAAATCTTTGCTTTCTAGGAGGATTACTTAAAAGGTAAAGAAAAAATCATTCAGAATCTCATATCATCAAGAGCAGAACAACATTGTCCAGGAAAACGTTGTCTTTTTAGCAGATGAAAAATGAATTAAGTTTTAGTTTTACATAAGCATACCACTATATTAAAGCTTAGTTTAAAAATCCTTATAATAACAATTCGATTTTAGCCAGCTTTACTACACAAGGTAAACTTTTCTCTCTTTCTCTCTCTTCCCAGCTTTCTATATCCATTTAGTTTGTCTTCATTCTCTTCTTTCCCATTCTGAAGAAACCAGCTTTACTTTAGAACAAAATTACTTTCACTTCTCATAAACAAAAGTGCATCTCCATACCTCATAAACTTTTCTTAGCCAAAAACACATCTTACTTTCCTGGCATAGAGTTGTTTTCCTTATTATTTTTAGTGGTTTTAATTACACATTAATTAGAATTCTTAATCCTTAAGAATCTTAATTTATAGTGAAAAGTAAGAAGTAAGCAATTGTGAACTGTTACCCCAGCATTCTTTAGATTGGCAAATTTATGAATACATTTCATAATTTCTAGAAGCATATGCTTCCTCATAGCATCATTTTTCAATGAAACACAGGCATGTTTACTAATAGACCCAAGTATGTTTAGTTCCTCTGTAATAACCCAAAAGTAGATAAACCTGTGTTCAGTAATTAATGTTTCAGTATTTTACCTTATTTGGAAGTGGTCTAGATATTCAGTGAATATCCATCATTTAACTTATTTCAGTATAATTTTAAGGTTTCAAGTTACCAAAAAGATTTTGGGGACTTTTTTTTTTTTTTTTTTGCTGTACACGGGCCTCTCACTGTTGTGGCCTCGCCCGTTGTGGAGCACAGGCTCCGGATGTGCAGGCTCAGTGACCATGGCTCACAGGCCCAGCCGCTCCGTGGCATGTGGGATCTTTCTGGACCGGGGCACGAACCCGCGTCCCCTGCATCGGCATGCGGACTCTCAACCACTGCGCCACCAGGGAAGCCCTTGGGAACTATTTTTAAGTAAATATACCATAAAGCATAATTATTCTTTAAAAGTTCATTTATAAACTTTTATCTTACCTGCATCTATTTAATTTACTTGTTCTTAACAATTATGTTTAGATTATTCATGAAAATTTTATAAAATATTAAACGGCTCACCATTATCTTAAGATATATTTCTTGTTGACAAATTCTGTGAGAGAACATGAGTTTTTTTTTTTTTTTTAGTAACCTAAAATAAAAGTATTATATTTAATGCTGATAACTCTAAAGATATGCCTATTTTAATTAAACTAACAAACTTAAAAGAGCTTTTATTTACCGAAGATTATCCTAGATCATGTGAAGTTGAAAAACATTTGGGTTAGTGTTTACATTTCTGAGAGTATACTTAATTTCTTAATTTACATAGCGCTTGTCTTTCTTTTTTTTTTAGGCTGTGCCGCACAGCTTGTGGGATCTTAGTTCCCTGACCAGGGCCCTCAGCAGTGAAAGCGCCAAATTCTAACCATTGGACTGCCAGGGAATTCCCCATGCTTGTTTTTCTTTAAGCCAGTTAAATAGAGCTCTTTATAAACTAATTTTGGCAGTAATATCCAGAGGTAGAAAAATGTTATACATCTATAACATACATGCACAGATGTACATAAACAAACAGACAGATAAAAATCTTACAACTTTCACTTAAAAATTTTAGCCGGGGACAGGTATGATAATGCAGAAATCATAGGTTTGTAAAGGAATAGTTGGCTCCAAATTGTGTTTCTGGCAGGTGATATAAGTTTACTTTCCCAATTGGCTTAAACTTTTTACTAATGTTGTGGAGAAGATTTTTAAGATTTTTCATTTGCCTAGTTTCCAAATAGCCTTTCCCCCACTTTTCTCTTTTAATTTTTATCTTCTGATTTAGAATTACCTCCCTGAAGTTTGCTATTCAGAGATAGCCCTCAGTTTCCAGAGAAGACTGGGTAGAACATTTACATCTCAAAGGCACAGGCAAAGAATGCAGGTTCCTTCAAGAAGGACTTTTGATCCTAAATACAGAATTTTACAACACCTACAAGCCTTTTGAGATGAATAGGGGAGGCTTGGGGTTGGTAAAAAGGATAGATGGTCTTTGAATTATTTCTAGAGCAGCATTTAAGTTCTTATAAAGATTTGTAAGACAAGTACAGTTTTTAATTCCTTAAAGAATTGAGTTGCTGCTTGAATGATATCAAGGCTGACCCATCCAACTACTTTATCTTCAGTTTGCTTCTTATGTCAGGGAGAAGATCATTTCAACTAATATGGAAGTCAAAGATTCCTATGTTCTAGATTTAGAGCTGTTTGCCTTTGAATGTTTTTCTTCCCCTCTGGGTACAGAGCTTCTTTTAGCTTAGGGGAGCCTAAAACAAAAGAACAAAAGCAAAACAAAAAAACCCCCTTCTTATCAGGCTCTGAAAATCAGCTTCCAGTTTACCCAACTTTTGACCTTAGAACTACTTTTAAAAAATCCTTTCAAATATCTTATAGCTTTTCCTGGCAGTATTGAACAACTCCATGGACTTAAGAGGCATCCCCAAAGAGGTACAAAAGATACTGCCGGGCTTCCCTGGTGGCGCAGTGGTTGAGAGTCCGCCTGCCGATGCAGGGGACGCGGGTTCGTGCCCCGGTCCGGGAGGATCCCACATGCAGCGGAGCGGCTGGGCCCGTGAGCCATGGCCGCTGGGCCTGTGCGTCCGGAGCCTGTGCTCCACGACGGGAGAGGCCACAACAGTGAGAGGCCCGTGTACCGCAAAAAAAATAAAAATAAAAAACAAACAAAAGATACTGCCCTCCTAAAATCCAAAGCCACTCCCCAAGATTGCTAAAGGAACGAAAGAGACAATTTCCCTGAGAGCTGGCAGCAGTAAGACCCTAGCCACAAATAGAGTGCAGCCCACATTTCTGCCCCCAACCTGGTTACTGCCAAAATAAGTTCTCATGACACAAAATGAGGCAAACAAGAAGGCAACAGCTGTCCCTGGGAGAGAAAGAGTTGACAACCAGTGACTACCGGAAAGCAAATTTACGAGTCACAATTCAAAGACCTTTTTCTCACAAATGTGTTTTTTTTTTTTTTTTTGCCTGCCAATCTGAATTTGGAAAGGAGGGGACAGTGTGAAATTTTACCTTACTGTCTTGTCCAGGCACCATAGATAGAGATCTAGGAGGGCTGACTTTGGTAAGAATTCTCACCCTTTGCCAGCTTCTGCCTGGTTTTCCAGGATCCCGTCTGCAGGCTCTGAAGCAAGTGAGGTGTTCCAGTGGGTCTCATCATGGTCACCAGAAACAGTAGAGGAGGAAAACAAATTTCCCTCTACATTCTATGGTGAATGCTTGGCTGAGACCCCGTTTTCTCTAGGTACCTCCTAAATGGAAAAGCTTATCTAGGTTAAAAGTTCCCTACTGTGGTCACTGTAATTCAAGATTATCTCTGGTAAAGTTAACCTGCTTCTTCAGCCTTAAAACAAAATTTTATTCATCTGAGGCTTCACACTGGTCTGCGTCCAGTTTAAGTAGACCCAGCCCAACCTCAGACCCAGTCTGTTTTCCAACTCAGACCCAGTCTGTCTCTGGCCAGTTTCTGGACCCAGTCTGGAAAAATAAATGCTAAAATGAAGACTAAAAGTTCATAATGCAAAAACTGGTGAACTAGGATCTGAGAGGTACTTACCCACCACCTCCAAAGGTGCAGCAAATTCAAGGGGCTCAGGTCGCTTCCCCTTGTTGTTCATTGCTCCTGGGGGCCGTGGCAGGGGCGGGGATCTCCTTCAGTTCCCTCTTCTGACATCAAAACTGTCAAAAGATAGACTGAGACACAGTAACATTTTAAAGAGTTTATTTGAGCAAAAACAGATTTGAATCAGGCAGCACCAAACCAGAAGTGGTTTGTGGAGCACTAAACTACTGGAAGCTTGGGGAGAGAATTTTATAGAGAAAAGGCAGAAGAAAAGTTGTTGGCTGTAGCTTAAAGCCTAGTTGGTTGTTCATGGTTGAATGTCCTTAGTGGTTTTGATTTTGTAACCTTGGGACATTTATAGGCTTAGATTTTGATGTGCATATGTAGGCCACCATGGCCTTAGTAGAGCCACATCAGTCTAATGGCCTCCTTGTTTAATTAATTTAACAATTTCTTATTATAAATCACAATATCATAATAACTGATTCATCTCAAAATCTAAATGCCACTTGAATATGCCTTGTCTCCTCATCTCCAGCACTTCCCTATCCTCTCACATCTACTGTCCCTCATATGGATTACTGAAGTAGCCTCCTAACTGGTCTCCCCATATCTCTCTTGACCCTTCTTTCCAAAATGCAAACCTGATTATGACATCTCAACCTCTTTTTCTCCCCTACTCCCACCCCCAAAACAACTCCAGTGATTCCTCTTTGCTCTTAGGACAAAGAACACAGGTTTGAACATGGTCCCAGGCTCTGATATCTGTCCTCTGCCACCTCCCCAGAAACATCCTGGTCCCTTTGCTCTCTTAACTTCACTGCTGTGTTCAGGTCCTAGAAACCTGTGGTTCTTTCTGCCTAGGACACACTCCTTTCTCACCTCCACCCCACTGCATCATTAAATCTCACTCTTGGCTCATGCCTCACTTCCTCATCAGACCTTCTTGACATGGATCAGATGTGTAACCTCCATATGTGATTGTTTTATGTCTTTCTCCCGCATGTGACTCTAAGCTATATATCTTGTTTAGTGCCGTACCCCCAGTGACAGCACAGTGTATTCAATACATATTTGTTGTTGTTGAAGGAATCACTTTGCCCTTAAGTGGGAGGAGAGAAAACTGTGTCACTGTGAGAGGACAGACAAGCCCACAGCCATGGATCTGTCACACCAATGCCAGGCCCTCTGTCCTCCCAACGAAGCCCTACACCTCCCCCTTCTGCGGGTGCTTCCAGCCTGAGTACATTTACAAATCGCTCTTGTTCTTTGTCCCCACTGTAGTTACAGACTCCATTATTAAAAAAAAAAAAAAAAGTGTGGTAAAATACATATAACATAAAATTTACCATTTTTACCATTTTAAGTGTACAGTTCAGTGGTATTAAGTACATTCACATTGTTATGGAACCATCACCACCGCCTACCTCTAGAACTTTTTCATCTTTCCAAATTGAAATTCTGTACCCATTAAACAATAACTCCCCCTCCCCCTTCCCCCTGTTAACCGCTATTCTACTTTCTGTCTCTATGATTTTGACTACTCCAGGTAGCTCATATAAGTAGAATCATACAGTGTTTGTCTTTTTATGACTGGCTTATTTCACTTAGCATAATGTATTCAAGGTTAATCCATGTTGTAGCATATATCAAAATTACCTTCCTTTTTAAGGCTGAATAATATTTCATTGTAAAAAAATCTCTGTGTATCTATATCTGTATCACATTCTGTTTATTCATTCATCCATTGATGGACATTTGGGTTGTTTCCACCTTTTGACTATTGTGAATGATGCTGCTACGAATGTAGGTGTACAAAAATCTGTTCAACAGACTCTTTTTTTTTAAAAATATTTTTTTATTGAAGTATAGTTGATTTATAGTGTTTCTGGCATACAGCAAAGTGATTGTTATACATAAATACATCCATTATTTTTCAGATTCTTTTCCCTTATAGGTTATTACAAGACATTGAATATAGTTCCCTGTGCTATACAATAGGTCCTTGTTGTTTATCTATTTTATATACAGTAGTTTGTATCTGTTAATCCCAAATTCCAAATTTATCCCTCCCCCCTTTCCCCTTTGGTAACCATAAGTTTGTTTTCTATGTCTATTCGTCTATTTCTATTTTGTGAATAAGTTCATTTTTACCATTTTTTAATATTCCACATATAAGTGATATTATGGGATATTTGTCTTTGTCTGACTTACTTCACTTACTATGATAATCTCTAGGTCCATCCATGTTGCTGTAAATGGCATTATTTCATTATTTTTTATGGCTGAATAATATTCCATTGTATATATATTAAACACACCTTCTTTATCCATTCATTTGAACACACTCCATTTTTAATGACATGTTATAATTGTAAGATCAAAGGATGATATGTCCCTCACATTGATATAATGGAGTCTTTTTTTTTTTTTTTTTTTTTTCCACTGGGGTTTTTTTTTAAAATATAATTTTTTTCTAAGAATTTGTCCATTTCTTCCAGGTTGTCCATTTTGTTGGCATAGAGTTGTTTGTACTAATCTCTCATGATCTTTTGTATTTCTGCAGTGTCAGTTGTTCTCCTTTTTAATTTCTAATATGTATTGATTTGAGTCTTCTCCCTTTTTTCCTTGATGAGTCTGCTTAATGGTTTATCAATTTTGTTTATCTTCTCAAAGAACCAGCTTTTAGTTTTATTGATCTTTGCTATCGATTCCTTCATTTTTTTTTCATTTATTTGTGATCTGATTTTTATGATTTCTTTCCTTCTGCTAACTTTGGGGTTTTTTTGTTCTTTCTCTAATTGCTTTAGGTGCAAGGTTAGGTTGTTTATTCAAGATGTTTCCTATTTCTTAAGGTAGGGTTGTATTGCTAATAACTTCCCTCTTCGAACTGCTTTTGCTGCATCCCATATGTTTTGGGTCGTCGTGTCTCCACTGTCATTTGTTTCTCGGTATTTTTTTTTTTTTTTTTTTTTTGCGGTACGCGGGCCTCTCATTGTTGTGGCCTCTCCCGTTGCGGAGCACAGGCTCCAGACGCACAGGCTCAGCGGCCATGGCTCACGGGCCCAGCCGCTCTGCGGCATGTGGGATCTTCCCGGACCGGGGCACGAACCCATGTCCCCTGCATCAGCAGGCGGACTCTCAACCACTGCGCCACCAGGGAAGCCCATCTCGGTATTTTTAAATTTCCTCTTTGATTTCCTCAGTGATCTCTTGGTTATTTAGTAGTGTATTGTTTAGCCTCCATGTGTTTGTATTTTTTACAGGTTTTTTCCTGTAATTGATATCTAGTCTCATAGTGTTGTGGCCGGAAAAGATACTTGATACAATTTCAATTTTCTTAAATTTACCAAGGCTTGATTTGTGACCCAAGATATGATCTATCCTGGAGAATGTTCCATGAGCACTTGAGAAAAATATGTATTCTGTTGTTTTTGGATGGAATGTCCTATAAATATCAATTAAGTCCATCTTATTTAATGTATCATTTAAAGCTTGTGTTTATTTATGTTCATTTTGAATGATCTGTCCATTGGTGAAAGTGGGGTTTTAAAGTTCCCTGTTTCTGCTATTGATCCCTTCTAGAGTATTTTTAATTTCATTTATTGTGTTGTTCATCGTTGCGTCTTTCCTCTTTAGTTCTTCTAAGCCCTTGTTAAATGTGTCTTGCGTTTTCTCTATTCTATTTCCAAGATTTTGGATCATCTTTACTCTCATTATTCTGAATTCTTTTTCAGGTAGACTGCCTATTTCCTCTTCATTTGTTAGGTCTGGTGGGTTTTTATCTTGCTCCTTCATCTGCTATGTGTTCTTCTGTCTTCTCATTTTGCTTATCTTACTGTGTTTGGGGTCTCCTTTTTGCAGGCTGCAGGTTCGTAGTTCCCGTTGTTTTTGGTGTCTGTCCCCAGTGGCTAAGGTTGGTTCAGTGGGTTGTGTAGGCTTCCTGGTGGAGGAGACTAGTGCCTGTGTTCTGGTGGATGAGACTGGATCTTGTCTTTCTGGTGGGCAGGTCCACGTCTGGTGGTGTGTTTTGGGGTGTCTGTGGCCTTATTATGATTTTAGGCAGCCTCTCTGCTGATGGGTGGGGTTGTGTTCCTGTCTTGCTCGTTGTTGGGCGTAGGGTGTCCAGCACTGTAGCGTGCTGGTTGTTGAGTGAAGCTGGGTGTTGGCATTGAGATGGAGATCTCTGGGAGATTTTCGCCGTTTGATATTACGTGGAGCTGGGAAGTCTCTTGTGGCCCAGTGCCCTGAAGTTGGCTCTCCCACGTCAGAGGCACAGCACTGACTCCTGGCTGTAGCACCAAGAGCCTTTCATCCACACGGCTCAGAATAAAAGGGAGGAAAAGTAGAAAGAAAGAAGGAAAGAAAGAGAGAGAAAGAGGGAGGGAGGGAGGAAGGAAGGAAGGAAAGAAGGAAGAAAGAAAGAGGATAAAATAAAATAAAGTTATTCAAATAAAAAATAATTATTAAGAAAAACAATTTTTTTAAAGTAAAAAAAAAAGACGGACAGAACCCTGGGACAAATGGTGAAAGCAAAGCTATACAGACAAAATCTCACACAGAAGCATACACATACACACTCACAAAAAGAGGAAAAGGGGAAAAAATAATAAATCTTGCTCTCAAAGTCCACCTCCTCAATTTACGATGATTCGTTGTCTCTTCAGGTATTCCACAGATGCAGGGTCCATGAAGTTGATTGTGGAGATTTAGTCCGCTGCTCCTGAGGCTGCTGGGAAAGATTTCCCTTTCTCTTCTTTTGTTCGCACAGCTTCCGGGGCTCAACTTTGGATTTGGCCCCGCCTCTGTGTGTAGGTGGACTGAGGGCGTCTGTTCTTCGCTCAGACAGGACGGGGTTAAAGGAGCAGCTGATTCGGGGGCTCTGGCTCATTCAGGCCGGGGGGAGGGCGGGGTAGGGATGTGGGCCAAGCCTGGGGCGGCAGAGGCCAGCATGATGTTGCAGCAGCCTAAGGCATGCTGTGCGTGCGTTCCCCCGGGGAAGTTGTCCCTGGATCACGGGACCCTGGCATTGGCGGGCTGCATGGGCTTCCCGGACGGGAGGTGTGGATAGTGACCTGTGCTTGCACACAGGCCTCTTGGTGGCGGCAGAAGCAGCCTAAAGTCTCATGCCCCTCTCCGGGGTCCGGGTTAGCTGCGGCTCGCGCCTGTCTCTGGAGCTCCTTTAAGCAGCGCTCTTAATCCCTCTTCTCCCATTAGTGTTTGGAAACCTTTCCTCCTTCACAGCTCCCTCCCACTGGTGCGGGTCCGTCCCTATTCTTTTGTCTCTGTTTATTCTTTTTTCTTTTGCCCTACCCAGGTACTTGGGGAGTTTCTTGCCTTTTGGGATGTCTGCGGTCTTCTGCCAGCATTCAGTGGGTGTTCTGTAGGAGTTGTTCCACGTGTAGATGTATTTCTGATGTATCTCTGTGTGGGAGGGGGGAAGGTGATCTCTGCGTCTTACTCTTCCGCCATCTTCCCCCTCTCTCCTATTATTTTGACTTTGGTTTGAGGAAAACTATAGCTGTTGTACAGCTACAATGTATAACAGCACAAATCTAATATCAGAAATAGAGAAGACTGAATGTGGATTATACAATTAAAATAATATGACAAAGTTATTTGGCATGATTCCATGGCTTCTTTTGTTCAATAAACATTTATTATTACAGGAATGAAATTAACTGTCATTTTTTAAAAATTGGGGTATAGTTGTTTTACGATGTTGTGTTAGTTTCCGCTGTACAGCAAAGTGGAGTTCCCTGTGCTATACAGCAGGTTCTCCTTAGTTATCTATTTTATACGTATTACTGTATATATGTCAATCCCAATCTCCCAATTCATGCCACCCCCCCCTTTCCCCCCTTGGTGTTCATACGTTTTTTTTCTACGTCTGTGTCTCTATTTCTGCCTTGCAAACAGGTTCATCTGTACCATATAATGGAGTCTTGAAGTGAGTATTAACTTCTTCCCAAAAAAGTACCTGCTAAGTCTTTCAGCAAGCCGGCACCAAGTTAGACATTGCCCCCTCTGAGAAATTAACAAGTATAGGGCAAGTCTGTGCCCCAAATGGCAGGTATACCTGGATGAGGAAACAAGTTCTGTGGAGTTTTGAATGCTATGTTATGTATTCAGACAATCAGAATTCAGAGAAGGGAGAGATCAAAGTGGACTTGAGTGTTAGAGAGGTATATTAGTTTCCTATTGCTGCTGGAACATACTACCAAAAACTTAGTGACTTAACACAAATTTGTTCTCTTATTGTTTTGGAGGCCAGAGGTCTAAGATTATTTTCACAGGGCTAAAGTCAAGGTGTGAGTAGGGCTGCTTCCTTCTACAAGCTCTGAGGGGGAATCGTTTCCTTGCCTTTTTCAGCTTCTAGCGACCTTCTGTATTCCTTGGCTTGTGGCCCTTTCCTCCATCTTCAGAGCACATCACTCCAGTCTTTGCTTCCACCACTGCATTGCCTTCTCCTCTGAATCTGACTCCTCTTGCCTTCCTCTTATAAGAACTGTTTTGATTACATCAGGCACACATGGATAGAACCTTACCTTAATCATATCTGCAAATTCCCTTTTGCCATATAAGGTAACACATTCACAGGTTCCGGGTATTAGGATGTGGGCATATTGTGTGTGGGTGGGTATTATTCAGCTTACCACAGAAGACTTCCTATAGAAGCATGTGGGATGGCCTTAACAATTGGCAGGCCCTGTAGGAGAAGCCGGTGGAGACAACATTCCAGTGAGGAGGTAGATGTGTGCTGTGCAGTCTGCCCCCCACTAGGCAGTAGGCCTTCCTTTTCCTGTGTATGATTCAACATACATGTACCCAGCACCAACTGTGAGCCTGGACCCTCCTCATTGTACCTGTTTGAGTATTCTGTATTTTGCAAGTACCCACTATGTGTTTCTGACCAGTGAGCAATGCCCTGATCCCTGGATGTATAGTAGCAGTGGAGACCATTGGCATTGAATGCTCATGGATCTTTAAAAGATTCACTCATCATCTACATTTTTGGGGCACCTCCAAGTGCCAGGACTATGTTAGACTTTTGGTTGCAGATAACTGACATGTAGTCCTCTCACCCAGGGCATCTTTTTCTTTTTTATTTCTCAAGTTTCATACCATGAACAGGACTACTTTTATAATTCACAAAAAACCAAAACATAGTATTTATCTAAAAATATAAAGGAGTTGCTTTCAATGCCAACTTTAGGTGAAAGTGAATCTAAAGTACGCTTTTTCTTGTTTTAGTGCAGATGAGAGTTTGAGAAGGTAAAAAAGACATCCTTCGTTTTGGAGGTGATTGCAGAAACATAGATGTTTTCCAGGAAAGGTATGGATATCAGAGGATGGGGAGTAACCAGAATGCTAAGTGGGGACAGGCTTTGGGACCTGGGCTTAGTAAAAATTCCTAGTAGGCTCTGAAAGTCCATCGCAAATGGTGAGTTAAAGATGAACTGGTCTATGGCTATACAACCCTGAACGTGCCTGATCTCATCTAAAGATGAACTGTATATTCTTCCTTAAACCTTTCTTTCTTTCATGCTTGCCCAAATGTTATGCCCTAGCACATTTCTCAGAGTTCTAGTCATCACATTAGGGGGTCCTCTACTCTTTAAAGTGGTTTCAAGGGGGACTTGTCACTCATCAAGAACGCATAAACAGCCCCAGAATAGGTCCTATGCTAGCCTCAAAAGTAAAACATAAAGGAGGAAAAAAATGTGATAGGGTTTGCAATTTGGAAAACCCAGACTTATGTATTTAAAGGTCAAGAGTGTGCTGAAGAATATGGGCTTTGCAGTCACACCATATGTGTTCACATCCCAGCTTAAGAATTTACCCACTGGATGGCATGGGCAATTTATTTAATTTCTCAGTGATTCCTTGGCCTTGTCTATAAAATGGGGACAAAAATGGTACCTACAGTATCAGGCAGTTGTTAAGGATTAAAGTATTTAACATATTACTCAGCATGTAGTAAGTTTTCAGTAAATGTTAATTGCCATTCAGCGGGTCAAGATGCTGTTTAAACTTATAGGGGAACACCTTTTAGTCTTTAAAGCAAGGTAAGAGAAAATGACCAAAGTTAATGACATTTTTAGAAACTTGAAAGAAATCACCCAAAGCCAAAACAAATCAAGTGACTTACAGAAAATGGGGCAAAACAAATCAAATGATTTACAGAAAGTGGCGCTTACTGAGTCATTGGCAGGTTTCCTGCTTCCTTGCATTTTCCTTAGCAATTTATTTGAATCCTGGAATATGTGTTCAGATTGACCTCAGTCTCTTTATGAGGAGATATTTCAGAATCCAGACCTGCTGCCAAACTTATGTCAAAGGAGGGAAAAAGTTTGAAATGATCAAGGAAAAATAGTTATCATAATATTAGCTACCATAACAACTAACATTTGTATTGCGCCTATGGTTGACAAAGAGCTTTTTCACCTGTTTTAGCTCATATGGTTCTCCAAATAATCCTGTGAGGTATCTGTGGTGGGTGTTATTAATTTTGTTTTACTGATGAAAATACTAAAGTTGAAAGAAGTTAGATAACTTGTCTAAGATGACACAGAAAATAAGTGGCAAGGTTCATGGCTCTACATTTTGTGCCTTTAGAAAAAGTCAGCATCCTATGCTATCAGCATCACTATGAAGAGATTTAAATAATAATAAACACACCCTGTTCTATGCAGTAGCCTGAGAGTGTTGTTTTTCACAGTGGGCACTGTTGGGTGCTGTGAGCTATTTTGACAATGTGGCTGTTGTGCAAGCATTTTTAGGATGCTTTTCCAATTATGACACACACATACACACGCATGTTTCATTATTTTTTAATTCCTTCCCATTGTTGATCCAAAATGCTCAGTGATTCATTAGCCTTGGTTTCAAGTGACTTTTTGCTGTTTCAAAACTCAAATCTGCCCTTTTCAGATGTGACTTGAGATCAGTAAAGATACTCAAATAAAATCCACAGACCCTATTGATACATCCAAAAGATTTTAAACCAGAATAGCCTTATTGGAATGTACTGGAATAATGTGTCCCTTCCTCAGGGGACTATTTTGAAGGGCATCTGTCATATGGGTGTGAAAGTTCTGGTATGTTTGTTTAAACACAAGGGTCATATTACTTTATCATTGTGGTTTTAGGAAGTCAATAAATAACTTCATTTCTTCCCCACCCAAATTAACTACCAGTTGAGAAATGAGACAGAGAAAGCAGACAGATGGAGATCAAAGTGTGAACTCTATTACTGATAAGCTGATGGGAGAACTGACTTGATAACTGTGGCCAAAAGTGTTGCCAACAACCTAGCCCAAAGTTAGAGAGGTTTTCTCACCAATCACCTGCACCCCCATGTGGAGCCTGTTTCATTAAGGTACCACACTGTAGAAGGGCAGAGCCGTATGCCTGAATTCTACAGCTGGACTGATGAGAGCTGTTGAAGGGTTGAGAGGGCAGAGGAGAGTTGGGTGCAGGGGAGCAGGGATTAGAGAAGTGGGGAGAGAGAGAGAGAGAAAGATGGAGTAGGAGATGGAGGAGGAGGTGACTGCAGCTAAGCCTGGATGTTCACTTCTCCTAAGTTCACTGATGTTACTCCTCCCCCTTCCTAAAAGAAAAGTGAGTAAGGGGTGGGGGGTGAGGCCAAAAGTGTTACAACAGGAAAACATGGGGTAAGTGGAAAGTGGATTCCTATCTAGCATTTTCCAGGTATTTATCTACTTTAATGTGACCAACATTTCCAAGAGTTAGAGTGGTTGGTTGAATCTGCAGATGAAGAACCTGTGGAAACAGAGAACCAACTTACTATGCCATTTTATATAAGGGACTTGAGCATCCCCTGATTTGTTATCTGAGCCAGGGGTCTTGAAACCAATCCCTCTGCGGATAGTGAGGGGAGACCATATAGATAATTTCCAAAAGTCACACAGTAGGTAATAGTAGAAAGGATTTGAACTCAAGTGTGAATACAAAGCCCACGTTTGTTCCAGTACATCAAAAAGAACTTTGGATCGTGCACAAATAAGCGCTGTGTGTAAGGTAGTGTGTGGTCATAGCCTAGAGACTGAAGATCATTCCATCTGGGAAATAGGGAGGTATTTGGGGGGATGTGGCATTTGAAGCAGGCGTTGTGTAGGATTTAAATACTCACAAACAAAGAAAGGACTCTCTGGAAGAGGGAACAGCATAACCAGAGATGAGGTGATGAGAAATTGTCAGGAATTGAAAGGTAAAGGAATTGAAAATAGTACATGTGGAAGTCATACCGGATTGGGATGGTATATTGGGGTAAGCACCATTTTCAAAGTAGAAAGAACAGAAGTGAGCAAACAATTAAATGTGAGGGGTCAGGGAAAGACCAGAATCAATCAGACCTAATGTCAAAAATTTTAAGCCTGGTTAACTGTTAAAGAATGATGATGGCATTAAAAATATATGAAAGTCAGGAATAGAGACTGGTTTTACAGTTATTTGTCTTTGACCATGTTTAGTTCGATGTACTGTTTAGTACAGATACTTATTTTCATGATTTATCCATTCATTTAAGTAACAACTTTTTTTTTTTTTTTTTTTGCTGTATGCAGGCCTCTCACTGTTGTGGCCCCTCCCGTTGCAGAGCATAGGCTCCAGACGCGCGGGCTCAGCGGCGGTGGCTCACGGGCCCAGCTGCTCTGCGGCATGTGGGATCTTCCCAGACTGGGGCATGAACCCATGTCCCCTGCATTGGCAGGCAGACTCTCAACCACTGCGCCACCAGGGAAGCCCTAAGTAACAGCTTTTGTTGAGTCTTTATGATGTGCTAGGAGCTAGGGATTTAATAGCAATCAAACATAAGCATGGTGCCTGCTCTTGGGAAGCTCATAGCCAAGTGGATGGGGGAACAGATCACAATCAAACAATCACATGATGTGAAATTGCTACTGTGGTAATGGCTACAATGGAGATATTCAACGTGTTTTGAAGGTCTGTAATAAATAAGGGGGTCTTACCTGGTTCTGAATGTCAGAAAACATCTAATGAGGTAACACCTGAGCTGAGATCTGAGCGATAAGTAAGAGTTAACTGGGCCAAGAAGAAAAATTGCTTTGCAGGCATGGGGTCATTCACATAATGGAATATTACACAGCAATAAAGATGAATGAATCTCTGCTACTCACAGCTACCTGCAACTCATGACTTTGGATGAATATTGGTGACATAATGTTGGATGGAAAAAAAGCAAGTTCTAAAGATTATATACTTCATGATACCTTTTAATAAAGTTTAAAAACAAGAAAAATTAAACAACACATTGCGTAGATATATACGTGATTTTTAAAAAAGGCAATGAAAAATAAACACAAAATTTAGAAAGTGAAAATTCGGAGTAGGAGTGGCAGGGGAAGGGATGGAGAGGTTCATAAGGACATGTAAATTTTTGTAAAACATGATGTTCTAGATACTGGGGTGGATGGGGAGCTCTGAAAAGTTCATCATATTATTTAAATAAACAGAGCCACGTACCAGCCAATTTTAGTGGCATGATAAACTAAGGATTATGATTAATCCAATTTTGGGCACCTGAGATTTTTTTTTTTTTAAGAGATTATGCTGAGTATTGGGGACTTAAAGAATATCAGGATGGCTGGAATAGAGAAGCAGAGGGGAAAAGACAGGAAATGAGGCTGCGAAGATGGCTGAGCTCTGGACCATGTATTGCAGGCCTTTTCAGGCAGTTTTCCCATTATCCCAAGAGCTGTAGGAGACATTGAAAAGTTTTTAAGCAGGAGACAGGCTTCAAAATTTGCATTTTGAAAAAAGTCACTTTGCCTTCAGTGTAGTGACCAGATTGAAGAGAGGCCAGAAGGAATGTGGATGAATCACTTAGAAAGCTTTGTCTAGAAATAAGATAGTGGGAGCTTAGGATAGGGTGGATGTTGCTGTGCTGGTGGTGATGGTGATGGTGATGTTGGTACTGGTGGTGGTGATGGTGATGTTGGTTGTGGTAGTCCTAGATGGGATGGTGGTTTTAGTGTTGGAAATAGGGCTAAATGGACAGATTTGAGAATATTTAGGAAGTAGAATCTTTAGAATTTAGGGATAGATGTGACATATGTGTTGATGGAGAGGAAGGCAGACATCAAGGATAATTCCTAGGCTTTTGGCTTGTCAATAAAGTGGGGATGGTGCAGGAAGGAGAAATCAGTGATTCAGTTTGGGGCATGCTGAGTTTGAGATGCTTTTTCAGGTTCTACCTCTTTTGTAACCCCTTTCCAGAGATAGTGATTCACTTTCCTCTCTATTGCCTAAATGAGAGCTCACAAACTCCAGTTCTTTTGGGGGTCAGGTGGGTAACTGGTGTGACTAAAGCAGGCTGAGTCAGGGAGAGATTCAGAATGGTGAGGACTTCAGTGACCTGTGGAAAACATGACCCATCAAAGAGGGAGTGGTGGTGGCTGCGACTCAGCCCAAGTGTCGTTTTGACTCTTGAGTTTTCAAGTGGAGCAAAAAAAAATCATGGTTTTAATGTTTATTAGTTAGCAGCTAATCCGACACACAAAAAGACCTACTATAAGGGCTAATCCTGTGGGTGGGCCAAACGAAATTAATCTGTGACCCATAAGTAGCTAGATTAGAATTTTGGTTTTAAATCATTTATTAATATTAATTTATTCATCATATTATTGATCAAGTACAGTTCAGTACAGTTATTGGGATACACATTTTCTGATAACAGCACTATTAAGAGCTACTTGCATTTGAATTTTACGGAAATGTACTATATACTCAATTTTATTTTTAAATTTTCCATGTTACTATTTAAAAAAAATTTTTTTTCTATTTTCTTTTCTCATTTAGGTTATTACAGAATATTGAGCAGAGTTCCCTGTGCTGTACAGTAGATCCTTGTTGGTTATCTATTTTATTATTATTTTTTAACCCCTCATTTATTTATTTATTTTTGGCTGTGTTGGGTCTTCGTATCTGTGCGAGGGTTTTCTCTAGTTGTGGCAAGCGGGGGACACTCTTCATTGCGGCGCGCGGGCCTCTCACTATTGCGGCCTCTCTTGTTGCGGAGCACAGGCTCCAGACGCGCAGGCTCAGTAGTTGTGGCTCACAGGCCTAGTTGCTCCGTGGCATGTGGGATCTTCCCAGACCAGGGCTCGAACCTGTGTCCCCTGCATTAGCAGGCAGATTCTCAACCACTGCGCCACCAGGGAAGCCCTGGTTATCTATTTTAAATACAGCAGTGTGTGCATGTCAATCCCAAACTCCCAATCTATCCCTCCCCCCCTTCCCCCCAATAACCGTAAGTTCATTCTCTATATACTCAATTTTAGAACATTTTTTAATATTTAAATTTTTCATTTTGAAAAATATTAAGTCCTCAGAAGAGTTGCAAGAACAGAATAATGATTCCTTCACCCAGATCCACCATTTGTAAGCATTTCTTCACGTTTGTGTTCTCTCCTCCACCGTCTCAGCCCCTGCCCCCTCACATCTGGATCATGCCAGAGTTAGTTGCAGACATCATGACCTCTAATACTTTAGCACGTATTCCCTGTACAATGACATTCTCTTACATCACCACAACACAATGATTAAATTCAGGATTGATACAATACTGTTATCTAATATACAGTCAATATTCAATTTGGCAGTTTTTTTCTGATCTAGAATCCAGGGTAAATCATCCATTGTATTTGGTTGTCATGTATACTTAGTCTCCGTTAACTTGGAACAGTTCCTCGTGTCTTTTATGACAGTGACCTTTTTGAAGAGTACAGGCAAGCTGTTTTATAGAATGACCCTCAGTTTGAGTTTGCTTGATTGTTTCCTCATGATTAGGTTCAGGTTATGCATTTTTGGCAGGAATACTATGTAAGTATTGCTGTGTCCTCAGCGCATCACATCAGGAGGCACATGATGTCACTTTGATGATTTAGGGTGGCTTGTGTCTGCCAGGTTTCTCCACTTACAGGAACTTATCTTCTTTGTAATCAGCAAGTAATCTGTGGGGAGATAGTTTGGGACTCTGCAAATATCCTGTTCACCAAGACTTTCACCCAATAGTTTTAGCATCCATTGAAAATTCCCATCTGAATCTGTTCCTACTATGGAGGTTGCAAATTTGTGATTTAAAAAACCCCTAACATTTCTTCTACGTGTATTAGCATTCTACTGTAAAGAGGCGCTTTGTGTTGCCCATTTATTTGTTTGTTTACTTTGTCTTTTTTGTATCTGTATAGACACCTAGATTCTTTTGTATCCAAAGTTTTCTAACCTATTGTTGTTTTTATGCTAAAATTGCCCACAGTTTTATGCTAAATTTCCAGCACCTTCAAGCTGGCTCCTGTGTTCTTTGACATCTTCCCATCAGTTTTTGAGGATTTACTTTCTGCCACAAGATGCTATGGCTCTCTTTGTGCTTTCCCTGTCCTAGCCCTGGAATCTGCCATTTACCCAAGGAGCCCTGCTTCCTTTTATTGGGGAATGTGTTTAGAAACAAAAATCGGAGACTACTTGTGCTAATCACTATTGAAATGTCATTGATTCTAGGTGCTTTCAGTGGACAGAACTTGTAGGCATGCATTTTTAAAAAAATCCATGGGTTCATTCCGATACTCCTAATTCCAGTCAAACACTAGAGGGCTCTTCCTTGCTTTCCCCTCAGTCCATAGGTGTATTTCTCTTCTCTCATAATGACTGCCTGGCCCCTAACAACATCAATGTATTTGCTCATTTAAAGAATGTGTTTTATACCAAATGTAAAATAGCTAGCTAGTGGGAAGCAGCCGCATAGCACAGGGAGATCAGCTCTGTTCTTTGTGTCAACCTAGAGGGGGTGGGATAGGGAGGGTGGGAGGGAGACACAAGAGGGAGGGGATATGGGGATATATGTATACATATAGCTGATTCACTTTGTTACACAGCAGAAACTAACACACCATTGTAAAACAATTATGCTCCAATAAAGATGTGTATAAATAAACAAATAATGTGTTTTAAAGCAAGGGAGATTTCCTCCTTTCCCAGCTGCTGAGATAATTTATTTTGACATTCCTCAGTTCCCATAGTTTTTCCTAGTTAATTTTTTCATATTTTAGGCATGTTCAGATTTCTCTAAGCATATCTTTGCAAAGATTTCACCATGTAGAAGTGCTATATTAATATGATTTATCATAAATCATATGGAGAGAGAAAAATTCCCTTCTTTTGAGTGAGGCTAAAATGAGGGTTGTTGATAATAACTTCCATCTGCTTGGCAGTTTACAGTTTGCAAAGTACTTCTTTACATGTACTACTTCGTTTACTCTTAATGGTTTGAATTCTTTAGGTCCCATACAAAATGAAGAATACATACGTAAACCCAGAGCTTCGTGAATGTTTCACATGGTAGGACTCAGATAATACCTGCTGATTTTTAAAAAGATGCATTTAGAATCTATGGCAGATGAAAACAGGTATTATATAAAAGTGTTACCGAGTTCAAGCTCACTCTGCTTGCCACAAGACAGATGAATAAATCGAGAGACGAGGTGTCGAGGCAAGGAATAGCGACTTTATTAGGAAAGCCAGCAGACGAAGAAGATGGAGGACTAGGGTCCCCCAAAAAACATCTTATCGGAGTCTGGATGCCAGTTTCTTTTATAGAACAGAGAGGGGGAGGAGGTTAGGAAGTAAAAAGGCCATTTATCTTGTAAAATAGGAGGGGAGGTGTTAATTTCTTATTTTCTGCAGCCATTCACAGGTGGGCAGAGTCAGAATGTCTCTCTGTGAGCTGAACAAAGGCCCTTTAGTTTAACAGTCAGGCAGAGGGGCAGGGTTCCCTGTGGCAGGCCATTATGTATGCTTACAGCTGTAGATAGTGATTATAATAACAAAAGGGACAAAAAGCAAAGGTTAAAGTAAAGGAAACAGATCCAACATGGAGTCAGGATTGGCTCTTCCCTGTTACAAAAGCATGAATAATCCTCAGCAATAGATGATCTAAAACAATTTTTTTTAAACATTCAAACTTTATTTTTTTGGCCGTGCCGTATGGCTTGTGGGATCTTAGCTCCCCAACCAGGGATTGAACCCGGGCCCTCGACAGTGAGAGGGCAGAGTCCTAATCAATGGAACGCCAGATTCCCTAGATGATCTAAAAATTTTTATGCTCACATTGGCACTTTTTGCCATTGCTATTTTGTAGGAATTTTGTGTCTTTCTTAGAGTGATATTTTGAAAATATGTCTGCTTCCTAAACATACACCAAATTACAAATGCCTTTAAAGCAGTGGTTCTAGGGACTTACCTGGTGGTGCAGTGGTTAAGGATCCACCTACCAATGCAGGGGACACAGGTTCGATCCCTGATCCGGGAAGATCCCACATGCCGCGGAGCAACCAAGCCCATGCGCCACAACAAAGAGTATCCCTGGCTCACCACAACTACAGAAAGCCCTCACGCAGCAGCGAAGACCCACTGCAGACAACAATAAAAAAAAAAAAAGAAAAAAAAAAAGCAGTGGTTCTTAAATATGGCTGTATGTAGAATTGCTTGGGGAGATGTGGGTGAGGGCCGCATCTCTTGCCAATCAAATCAGAATCTTTAAGGTAGGCATCAATACGTTTTAAAGCTGTCCAGATAATTCCAATGAGCAGCCACTGCACTGGTGAGAGAAGGCTCTGCTAAGTTTTGGTGAGAGTGGCTTGGGTCACATATAGACACAAGGTAGCTTGATCTGAGCCTGATTTCTGATTTAAAGACTGATGCTTAGAGTATGCAGGAATATATTTTGAGCTTGACTTAGCAGTTGAAAGGCACCAAACATATTCTTTTATTTTTTCATTAGCTAGCCATATTCTCTTTATTCTAAGGTTTACATGATTTTCACATTTCAGTGTTTCTGAAATCATGTCACGACCTAAAATTAAGTGTATGTGTACACACATGCATTATAACATTATAAAGCCATATATAGAACAGGGCTCTTAAACCTCAGTGTGAATCATAAATATTTGATTAGTTATTATAAATGCGGAATGTTAGGCTGGTTGGGGGCCTTTTGAAAGGGCCAAGGTTAACCAGCACCCTGGGTGATTCTGATCCATCAGGTCCTTGGACTTTGCGTTACCGAGTCCAAGCTCACTCTGCTCGATGAACAACTGGACAGTAAATCGGGAGACGAGGTGTTGAGGCAAGGAATATGACTTCATTTGGAAAGCCGGCAGACTGAGAAGATGGCAGACTAGTGTCTCCAAAAAACCATCTATCTTATGGGGGTCTGGATGCCAGTTTCTTTTATAGAATCAGAGAGGGAGAGGCGGTGAGGAAGTAAAGTAAAAAGGCAGAATAGAGAGGAAGAAGCAGCGAGGAATTAAAGTAAAAAGGACGTAAGTCTTACAAATATCTCCTGGAATGGCCAGCCAGCCTCAGAAGGGGATGTTTTAATTTCTTCTTTTCTGCAACCATTCACAGGTGGGCAGGGTCAGATTGTCTCCCTGTGAGCTGAACAAAGGCTCTTTAGTTTAATATTCGGCAGAGGAGCAGAGTTCCCTGAGGCAGGCCATTATGTATGATTATAATAACAAAAGCAAGAAAAGAAAAGGTTAAAATTCAAAGAAACAGATCCAACATGGAGTCAAAATTGGCTCTTCCCTGTTACATTTGCTTGCTTTGAACAGTGGTTTTCAGAGTGGTTTTACCTCCTTCCCCCCAAGCAGTAGCCATGTCACCTAGGAACTTGTTAGAAATGCGCATTCTCAGGCCCTACCCCAACCTACTGAATCAGAAACTCTGTAAGTGAGGACCCACAATCTGTATTTTCACAGGCCCCTAGGAATTCTGGTGTAGGATAAAGTTTGAGAACCACTATTTTGAGGAACACTGCCAGTGTTTCCCATACTTCTTTGATGATAAGAATCACCTAGCATACTTTAAAAAACTCCAAATCTCGGCTCCATCCTGGATCTATTGAATTAAAAATCCAAGGGGGGAAAAATATTCCAAGGGAACAGGTGGGTAATCTGTATATTAACAAGCTTCCCAGGTGATTCTTATCCTCAGACAAACTTGGGAAATACTGAGATGGAAAAATCAAGGATTTGTCAATTCACAGCCTTACATTCCCTATTTAGGTTTATCTTGGGTTTTGTGTTTATCATCGCATTTAAATTTTATAACAGCCTTATGAAGTAGATACTATTATCAAACCTGTTTTATAGATGACAAAACTGAGGTTTGAAGATCTCAAAAAACACACTGGGGGGCTTCCCTGGTGGCGCAGTGGTTGAGAGTCCGCCTGCCGATGCAGGGGACACGGGTTCGTGCCCCGGTCCGGGAAGATCCCACATGCCGCGGAACGGCTGGGCCAGTGAGCTACGGCCGCTGGACCTGCGCGTCTGGAGCCTGTGCTCCACAACGGGAGAGGCCACAACAATGAGAGGCCCGCGTACCGCAAAAAAACAAACCCACGGAGTCATTTAGATAGTAAACCAGAGAGCTGGGACTCAAACCAAGAACTTTCTGACTCTAAAGTTCTTGGTTCTTAAACTGTTCTAGGGTAACTGTTTGCAAATCGTTGATGTTGTTGTTGTTATAATGTAGGGTAGCTTTGCGGACAGATACTTGCCCAGAGACATTCCTTGGGTCAGTATTTAAGAACTGCCATCTGTAATCCCAACCCAGATTTGCAGACTTCGTTCCCTACTGTTTCTCAACATGAATTGTTCCCTCCAACAAGGCCATATTACTCCTCATCTTTGACCTCCCTTTGCTCACTCCTTCCTTTACTGTTGTATTCACTGTACCTTTACTGATGAGAAGTATCCATCCTCTTGTCTTCTAGGCCTCTTAATTACTCATCCCTTATTTCTTCCCACAAAAGGATTTTCCTTCCTCTTCTCAGTCCAAAATCTGGCCATGCCACAAGACTATTTCAGTTTCATTTCCCCTGTGAAGAACCCCTGAACACACTGGGCATCAGTGACCTCTCCCTTCTAGGACTTACAGTGACACTCTTGGCCTGCACCCTTTATTTGGTCCCCATCATGGAGTGCCCTGCTTATGCATCTTAATCTTTAATCTAGATTTGAAGGTGCTACTCTGTTCCTGGCCAAGTAGTAAGAGTGCCAAAATATCTGTTGACCTGCAATAAAGTCAGTCCAGTTAAAGAATCACAGAAAATGAAGATGGATTTTAAAAGCAAAAAAGACAAGTTGTGGGACCTTCTGGGAGAATCTGTGATGGGGTTACACTGACTGTCACGTGAGCCGTCAGTGGATTTGCAAGGGTAGTTAGGTGAATTTAATGATTATTCCTTCGAATTTAGTTTGCAGGATTCTTACCCTCTCTTCCAAACTCAGAAAAAGGTGGGGGCATCTCTTTTGGTGAGGATGGAATGACAGTGGAATTGGGAGAGGGGGTGGAGGTGTGGTGTAGGTTTTGTAAGCGGGAATGACTTTAATTTAAAAAAAAAAAAATTCCATTGTGATCTCATTCCAGACTAGAATGTATTTTCTTTTAAAAATACAATGGGTAATGCCTATTTTGGTTCCCTTCCAGATGTTAAGGTAGCATCATGTTTTGGAACCATAGCATCCTACGAGGTAACATGAGACTTCAGATCTGAAAGTCCTACATTCTGGAAACCCCGACCTGGCAGAACATGTCCAGGTACCTCTGAGCTAGGGTCAGGGCCAATGCTGGGGAAAGGGTGCCACCTACTGACCAGCCATACTCACACTGTTTCCTGCCAGAAACGTTTCATTTGGTTTGGCTCAGAGCTCTTGCCTCAAAGAGGCTGGCCCCAGAGGCCCAGGGAGGTTCTCTGCCAACACCCATTGTGTTTCACGGGGAAGTTCATGAGGACATAGCTACACAAAGTGAGGTGTTCCAAGGGTATGTCTTCTATGAGAATATCTTTCAGGAAAAGAGTTTTCCTTTGAGGAAAAATATCAACAGCCTCTGTGTAGAAAATGACAGAAAAAGGGCTTCCCTGGTGGCACAGTGGTTGAGAGTACACCTGCCGATGCAGGGGACACGGGTTCGTGCCCCGGTCCGGGACGATCCCACATGCCGCGGAGCGGCTGGGCCCGTGAGCCATGGCCGCTGAGCCTGAGCGTCTGGAGCCTGTGCTCCGCAACGGGAGAGGCCACAACAGTGAGAAGCCCACGTACCGCAAAAAAAAAAATGAAATGATAGAACAAATATTTGGTTGAATGCTGTTACGTAAAGTTATGGTTCCATCACATGGATTTCAAAGACAGTTGCGTTATTAAGGGGTGGACAGAACAGAGGGTGATGTTTAGGACTTAACTCTGTTTTAGAAGAGTTTGAATCCATTAATGGTTTAAATAATTAGAGGTCCATTTCATTTAAAAATAAAATTATATTTGCTACCATATTATTAAATGGGGAATATATATATAGAAAAGTTTTATTCTTTTATTTAGTGTAGGTTGATGGAAGACACTGACAGAAAGAGAACCAGTGCCTCCTGATATACCATTCAGTGTCAAGCTCCTTGACTAGGAGATAGTCATAATTGTTTGTCTTCTCAAGACCCTGTTGGGTCAATTTGAAAAGTGCATTAGAGGTTGACAAGATGGATGGATGGGATTTGTTTCCTCCACCAGGAAAATGCGTCCGGGACACATGATTGCAGGTGTGAGAAAGGCTACTTCCTAAATCAACTGAGATCCAAAATTAGACTCTTGCTTCTTTGGTGGGAGTGGTATCTTTTTTTTTTTGGGGGGGGGGGAGTGGTATCTTAAAGAAAAGATGCTTTCATTGAGTCAATACACAGGGGAATGAGAGAGGAGAAGGAGATGTTTCTATGGCAGCTGGAGAAGGACTTCACAAGCTGCATCTTGGCAAATTGGCTTTTGGGGGAATCCCACTGTCACCCTCTGCAGCACTTAATCCCCGGGGAATTCCAGCCCTCTGGATCCTGATAAACAAAGTCACATTAAACTAAACCCTCCATTGAGATGTGCTATCAAGAGGGTTTTCCTAAACTAGAATGAGAGGAAGGGAGTGCTGCTTAGCCCAAAGGAGTAGTACTGACAGGCAATGGTTACTGGTACCAGGCACTGTGCTAAATGCTTTCCACAGATCAGTTCATGGGTGCTCCCTACAGTTCAGTGAAATAGGAATAGCATACGCTTAGGGATAGGGATTAAGGAACTTGCCTAATGTCCCAAAGTTCATGAGTGAGAGGGCTAAGATCTGAACCCAGTTCTGCCTGGCTCCAGAATCAGTACTCTTACCCATGTGACGTTCTGAACCTCTAATGGTGGCATTTCAGAAATTGCTAGTGGAATTATCTTGGAGTTAGGGAAGCTATGAAAGACACCATGGCTCACTCTTTTTTTGTTATAAGGGGTTACCCTGTGCCATGGTTGACAGAGACCCCCCTAATTTCTTTTCTTTTTTCTTTTGACTGAAGATGTCGTAGCTTCCTCAAGCTTGTGTGTGTGTGTGTGTGTGCATGCGTGTGTGTTTGTGTATGCATATGTGCACACACATATACATGTCTATGCATCTTTTTTGCATGGAGTGGGTTTGTTGAACCAAGAGTAGTGACACTGAAGGAATGGAGAGCAGTCAGCTACACAGTGCCGGGAGAGAATTGAAGTACAGTGAGCAGTGAGCAGTCAGCTACACAGGGCCAATGAGAAAATTGAGTCACACAGAGGTTGTTACTTGCCCCAGGTCACACCAGCTAATAAATGGTAGAAAGTTGGCTTAAACTCAGGCAGCCTGACTTACTACACTAACTATTATGTAATACTGTTTCTCAGCTAACTGATGTGCGTCAGTTAACCTTTCCGTGCTTTAGTTTTTCCTATTTATAAATTCATATTTTTAGCAAATATTGAGTTCCTAGCTTGTGTCAGAACTTATAGATCAGGTAGAGATGGAAAAGACCATGCACACAGAGTGCAAAATGCCAGAGAGAAAGAGGTTAAGCAGTCACATTCAGGACCATTACAATCTTATAGTAGCATGTAAGTCAAATTAATGTGGGGGGTAAAGTAGATAGCTAGTGGGAAGCAGCCGCATAGCACAGGGAGATCAGCTCGGTGCTTTGTGACCACCTAGAGGGGTGGGATAGGGAGGGTGGGAGGGAGGGAGACGCAAGAGGGAAGAGATATGGGAACATATGTATATGGATAACTGATTCACTTTGTTATAAAGCAGAAACTAACATACCATTGTAAAGCAATTATACTCCAATAAAGATGTAAAAAAAATTATAAATAAATAAAACAATCTCAAAAAAAAAATTAATGTGGGGAGAGACTGGAGGCAGGGAGACCAATGAGGAGGCCAGAGAACTGAAGAACTCAAGTTGGGTGGAGAGGCAGGGGTTTAACAATGGGAACAGTTGCCAGAAATATCAGGAAAGCAGGATGGTGAGGGTGAGACAGGGTGGGGGGAGGTAGTACAGCGAGCAGAATGGCTAAGTGAGAGGTTGACAGTGGCTTGCAAAGGAGGTCAGTTCAACTGCTGACTTCTTCAAACTAAGATTCCTGTGTACTCTGTACTCTAGATCAGAGCTATTGGATTTATATGGCTGAAGCTCAGAGTAATGATCTTTGGAGGAATATGATAATGACAGGTATGTGCCAGGCATTCCCCCCACTCACAGTATCTCTAGTCAGCAGAAGAATATTGTTCTACGGGTGCATGGCTTTCATTTTGGAGGGATTTTCCTTCCCCAAAGAGGCAGCATAGCATAGTGCTAGCAGGGCAGGCTCTGAAGCCAGAAGACTAGAATAAGTAGAGGACCTACTGACTAGTTGTGTATCCTGGGCAAGAACTTTAGTCTTTCTGTGCCTCAGTGTATGCATGTGTAAAATGGGGATAACACCACCTGCTTCATAGGGTTGTTGTGAGGATTAAACAAGTTAATATATGCAAAGTGCCTGGCCTGAGTTAGCACATAGGAAATATTAATTATTCCTGTTGATGAGTAAACTGAGGAGCAGATGAAATGATTGGTTGAGGACTCACAGCTCAGGATTCAAACCCAGGCCTGCCTAGCTCCAAGCCCTCCTTAATGTCCACTGTGCCATGCTGGACTGAGATGCGAAAGAAGTGAAGAGGATTGTGGAAATAGCACATCAGGTGGCAGAGGATGAAGAGCAATATGAGAAGTAACAAGGTAAAATTATGAGGAAGAACAGGAATAAAGAACTTTAAAAAACCTTTCCTGTTTTTCTGATTGTTAAATTGAAACAGCCTCACTGTAGAAATTAAAACATCGTAGAACTAAATTCCTGTCATCTAACTACCTCCCCTGCTCCCCTATCAGACTTTGAAAAAACAAAAACAGACCAGGACTTCATAGTATCATAGAAAGCAGCGGAGACTCAAAAGAGCAGAAGTAGTTGACAAAGCTGGATGCAGGATGGTCAGGGCCACAGGCTTGGTGTTGGGAAGGGCAGAGAGGGGACGTCATGGTAGGCGTTTGAGGGGCAGATGATGCAGATCTAGTAGTTAGATTTGGAATGAATCTGGTGTGGGAGGGAGGGAGCAGTGGGCATAGGCAGCTCCGAAATAAAGGGGGTGGAGCAGAGAGTTGTGGGGCAGGAGACTTTTGTGCTATAAATCCATTTGGGAGCCTCATGAAGCTTAGGGACCTCTTCTCAAAAAATGTTTTAACACCTAAAATAAAAGACGTGAGGTTACAAAAGGTTAACACTTCTCTCCACAGACCTCTTGGAATTCAGAACCCCTGTAAAGACACTACCAGTTTTAAGATTTGGTACTTCAATAAAGCCTCCATTCTTAGAAGCTACTTGCTGCCCTTAGAATCCTCTATATCCTGTCTGTATAGAAACCCAGAGATACCTCCAGAATGCAGAATGAGTCCAGATATCTGGCTCCAGGCTGATTTTAGATGAAGACCTATCTTCAGGTGATTTGGATACCCTAAAATGTAGAGAAGTTGTATAAAACATCAACATCACCACCCCCATTTGCTTATTTCAGAAGGATGTTGCCAGAGTGGAAAATGTTTTGGAGACTATGTGCTGACCAATTCTCATAATGTTCCAAAAAAAAATTTCACTGAAAACCAGAGAAGGGTAATCCTGGGTTATTGACTCATTGTAGGAGGTTCTCGGTATGCTTCACATGCTTGAAAGATGGCTGATGTGCTTTTCTCTGGGGTTGGATCCATTCCCTCACCCCCATATGGGCATATTTGGGATTTAAGTTTGCAAATGAAACTCAGAAAATCACCAATGACTCTTCTTGGACTAGGTGGAGGGCAAGGGGAAGCCTGGCAGCAGGCATGACCCAGGGTGGACCCGTTGGGGCATATACACTAGAAAAATGAGTTTCTGAGATTCTCTTCTTCACCCATTCAATCAGAAACTGGCTGAGCCTGCCTATGAAGTCATTATTAATACAGTAGAGGAGCGGTTTACATAAAATAATCCCATTTACTGTTCAATTATGTTTTTATATTTTTTACCAGGTCACAGGAATGTGTCTACAGGAAAAGGGTTTTTCCTACTCCTTGCCTGTAACTTGAAATTAAAATCATCATCCCAACAACATCCACTGTTGGAAGTACTATTTTGGGTTGGCCCTATGTAATGTGAAATGAGGAGAAAAAGTGTGTAGCTGAATCCCGATATGGAAATCCAGACTTAAAAACATTCTCTGATGGTTTGGCATCCGTGGGATAAATTGGTCATAGTTTTCAACAACTCAGATCAAAGCCAAATGCTGTTTGCATTCAGACAGTGATTCAGGGACCATGTCTTATTTGGTTTCTTTGAAAATAGAGCACAGACATTTTTTCATACCTTTGAGAGAAATCTTTCAGCCGCCAAATTTGTGCCTTGTAAATGTTATTGTACCCTAATACAAAATTTTACATCTTGTCTCAAATGTCTTTTTCGCAGTTATTCCACCATCCCCAAGTGCGTGGCTTGTTGCAATGAGGGTCTCCTGATGTAATATAAAGAGAAAAAATAGGCCAACTGGTAAAGATAAAAAAGAAATGAGAGTAAATAAAACACATATGGAATGTCTGCTTTCAGAGTTATAATGTATATGAGCATGTATGCAAATCAGCCATCCAAATAGAAATCTAGACTGGGCCAACCAGTTATGAAGGGGAAAAGGCCTTTCACTTCCCTTACCTAGATATTCCTCCATCACCTCTACCTCTCTCCTTTCTCAGGCTACTTTTTTTTTTTTTTTTTTGTGGTACGTGGGCCTCTCACTGTTGTGGCCTCTCCCGTTGCGGAGCACAGGCTCCGGACGCACAGGCTCAGCGGCCATGGCTCACGGGCCTAGCCGCTCCGCGGCATGTGGGATCTTCCCAGACCAGGGCATGAACCCATGTTCCCTGCATCGGCAGGCTGACTGTCAACCACTGGGCCACCAGGGAAGCCCCTTAGGCTACTTTTGATCCTTCCCAGTGAGGGAATCAGAATTGCTTGGTTTCAGTATTCGCTTTGGGACTCCTACCTCTGCCATGCATGCACTTCCTTTCACTTCTACTGCCCTTCAAATGCATGTGTCCTTTGCCTCCTTTCTGTGGACCTTGCTTGTTAGGGAGGAGCTGCAGTGGTAAGTGAGAATTATTTAAATGACAGTTCTTAAAAAAATTAACTCATAACCAGTTATTGATTTTAATGAACAGATTATGTGTTTTTTAAAAAATAATTAATTAATTAATTTTTGGCTGCATTGGGTCTTCGTTGCTGCATGCAGGCTTTCTCTAGTTGCGGTGCATGGGCTTCTCACTGTGGTGGCTTCTCTTGTTGTGGAGCATGGACTCTAGGCGCTTAGGCTGCAACAGTTGTGACACACAGGCTTCAGCAGTTGTGGCACCCAGGCTCTAGAGCACAGGCTAAGTAGTTGTGGCGCACGGGCTTAGTTGCTCCGTGGCATGTGGGATCTTCCCAGACCAGGGCTCGAACCCATGTCCCCTGCATTGGCAGACGGGTTCCTAACCACTGTGCCACCAGGGAAGACCTATATGTTTTTTGAATTGTTTTCTGATTTTGTTTTGTTCACTTAACAGACTTTATTGAGTGTATATTATACAGAACACAATGGCTCTGGTGTAGTGGGAATTATAGGAGAGCCCAGTTGTTAACTGGGGGCGGGAGTCATATACACAAAATGTTAAACAGCATGGCAAGATAGAGTAACAACTTGGAGATGACACAGCTGATTTTATCTAGTGAATTCTTATATTGTACATTCAGTGTGGCAGACACTTTTCTAAGTGCTTCTCAAGTATTAACTCATTTAGTCTTCAAAACAAATATTTAACTCATTTAGTCTTCAAAACAATGCTCTGATATTATTACTATATTCATTCCCATTCTGCAGATGGAGAGATAGGCAGAGAGAGGTTAAGTGACTTCTACAGGGTCACTCAGCTATTAAGTTTGGAACAAGAACTAAATCCCATCTGTTTGGCTCCAGGGTCTGGGTCCTTAAATCATCTTGATGCAGCCTCTCCAGCTTTAGGCGATTAGTGCCAAGTGCGAGACATAGACAAGGGCTCTGAGTTTGACAGCAGGACCCACTCTAGGTGAGCTGAAGAGGTTGGAGAGGGCTTTGTGACAGTGGTTCTTACCCTGGCTGCCCATTACAGTGATCTGGGAAGTTTAAAAAAAAGTCTCCATGCTTTCATTACACCCAGGCTGATTAAATCAGAATCTCTAGAGGTGAGGTCTGGTCAGTTATATGAAGAGCTTCTCCACATATTCTAAAGGTCAGACAGCATGGAAACCACTGCAGGGAGAAGGCACTAAAACTGGATCCTGCAAAGTGGGCTGGAGCTCATGAAGTTGGGAGGAGAGAGGGTGGTCAGGTGGGAGATGGGGAGGCAGAGAAAAAGGTCCCTCCTCTGTTTTCTTTCCCTCTTCTCTCCTACCACTATGCTTTTGGAGCTTCCTCCAGCCACCCTTCCTTTTTTCTCTTTTCTGACTTCATCGTACCCTTCTTTCCTTTGATTCTCTCCCCCTCTCTCTCGTCAACCCTTTATCCCTTTCCTTCTTACGTCCTTCTGCTGCCTAGTCCCTTCCTTCTAGTTCATGACCTTTTGGTCATCTCACTTGCCATTGCCCCTCGTCCCAGCAAAAAGTGAGCAGAGGTTGAGGCTTTTGGGTCAGTCACAAGGCCCATTCATAGTGCACCTGAAAGGAATTAAAGGAAAGCCTGGGAGTACAGACCCAACTCCCAAGTAGTATAATTAGTGTTAAATACTGATAAGGACTGTACTGTATTCTTTGGGGAGCTAGAGCATGTGGTATGCCTGGCTCTGGGGTGAGAGGAGAGAAGAGAGCTTGGAAGATGTATTAGTTTTCTACTGCTGTTACAACAAATTACCCTCAATATAGTGGCTTAAATAACTCAAATTCATATCTTACGGTTCTATAAGATAGAAGTCTGACTTGAGTCTCACTGGCAGGGCTGCATTTCTTTCTGATTGCTCTAGGAAAGACTCCTTTTTATTGCCTTTTCCAGCTTCTAGAGGCTGCCCACATTCCTTGGTTCATGGTTCCTTCCCCTGTCTTCAGAGCCAGCAGCATAGTACCTCTCTGGCCCTGCTTCCATGGTCATCACATTACTTTCTCTACCTCTCTTCTTCTGCCTCCCTTTTCTACTTGTAAGGACTCATAATTACATTGGACCCACCTGGATAATCCAGGATAATCTCCCTATATTAAGGTTATTTTATTAGCAACCTTAATTCCATTTGCACATTAATTCCCTTTGCCCTGTAGCCTAACATATTCACAGGTTCCAGAGATTAGGATATGGACATTTTGGATGGGATATTAGTCTTTCTACAACAGAGAGCCTCACAGAATAGGAGGAAATGGACAGTAAAGGTCATTTCATGTAGACAACAGCAGATACAAAGGATTGGGGGCTTTGGAGAGTGTTCAGGGTAGGTTTTGAGGAACTATAGTTTAGTATCACTTCGTAGTATCATACAACAGGCCATCACATGTGCCATTTATCCAATATGTTTTGTTCTTAAAGTTTACATATAATTATGTTTACCACATATCTCAGCAAAATATCTTACAATAAGCAGTACTCTTTGGGGGCAGTACAGTGTTACAGCTAAGAGCATGTGCCATGGAGCCATAGGCAGTGGGTTCTAGTCCTACCTCTACCATTTATTAGACTGATACTGGTAAGGATTCAGTGAGATCAAGAATCTCAAGTACTTTGCTCTGACCCTGGCATATAATAAGCCCTTCATAAATGTGAGCTGTTATTATTGTCACACTTAAACTATGCCTTAATCTAATGGCTTATAACTTGCCACTCTCACTTTCTCCTTTTTGTTTTTTTGGCCTCGCCGTGAGGCTTGTGGGATCTTAGTTCCCCAACCAGGGATTGAACCCCGGGCCCTAGGCAGTGAAAGCACGGAGTCCTAACCACTGGACTGCCGGGGAATTCCCTTACTTTCCCCTGAATGTCTGCTTCTTCCTGGAAAAAAAAGAAAGCAACGATAGGAAGATTATTTCTGACCTATGCAACCTGCTGAGATAACATCGTTATTATCAAGCTCAAACTGTCTAACTGCTGGGCCCTTAATTCAATCTAGAATCTAAGGACTCTCTGCCCCTGCTGCTTATGCCAGCAACCCCAAATGGTATCTATAACTGAGTTTTAATTTGGTTACGAAGCAGAAGACAGAAGAACATGGGGGTTGGGGAAGGGGGTGTTCCAGGCTGAACTGAAACTTTTGAAGGCAGGAGTAATAACAGCAGCAACAACAGCAAAAGTGAGTGGGACTCAGAGATGCCTGGATACAAATCTTTTTTAATTTCTGAATGTAATTCCAGGAAAATCTTGGCTTTATTTTATCTGGGACTGAGATAAAGTCAAATTTCGATAGGAATTTGGGAATACATATATTTCCTATTAGGTGCTGAGTTCTGGGACTACATTTGTTAACCAGTGACTGAGAACACGTAGAAATGACCTGGCTTTTCAGGTCAGTTGTCTGACAACCAAATGGATACACTACTTTATCTGACCCCCAAAAGTTTACCAGCTGTTCTGAAAGGGGGCACTGGGCAATTACGGGGGAAGTGGAATGTTTCTTGCTTAATATTATACTGACAAAATGGTAGGAGGATCTTGAAAAGAGGATGAGTTATAACGTTTTAAAAATAATCAGGCTAAAATGATGTCACAAAAACTATTTAAGTAATTATTAGGTAGTGAGCACTTTTAAGTTTGTCTCGCTTATCTTTGTACCCTCCATGGTGCCTTATAGAACACTGTAGGTACTTCTGTGACTTGTTGTCAGCTATTTGATTAAAAAATAAAAGGGATCTTACTGGCTCCCACAAATGAAAAAGTCCAGCGGTCAGATGGAGATCAGGTGTGGCTCCATCAGGGCTCTGGCCCCTGCTTTTTGCAACCTTCTCCACAGAGACACTCCACAGAGTGTCAGCTCTCTTTGTAGGCTGAGAGGAAGACAGCTTCACTTCTGTCTCTTCACAACACATAGAAGAGGAAGGGTCACCTTTCCAGTGGCTTCCTAAAGCCACTTTCCTTAGAAGCTACCAAAGAAACTTCTCATGAGAACATCTCAATAGCCTAAATTGGGTCACATGCCTATCACTGAGTCAATCCCTATGATCAGGGCTTTCCTCTTCACATCTTATTGGCCCAGATTGGGTCACATGCTCATCAATGAACCTATCCGTATGGCCAGATGAATGTCATGCATTGGTTGGCTTATGTATGGACTTATGAGCAATTCACTTTGACCAGGGGAGGGAGATTTCTCTCAGAGTCATCAAGCCCATTCCTGGAGCTGGGGCTGGGGTTCACTTCCCCTGAAGGTGTTAGACTGTGTCCCTTTTCAATAGAGAAAGCCTCTGGTTGCACATGTGTGCTGGTCAGTGTTGCAGTTCCCATTCAATCTTTGCAATAACTCACGTAGCTGAACTGAGGTCCTCCCCAGTGGCTCAGGAACCAGCTGAAGGTCTCCCAGTAAGTGGTGGAGTTAGAATTTCTAGGTTTTCTGATTCCCAAGTCCATCCTCCTCCTAACACACCTCCCTTCCTGAGTGAATGAACAAATAAATGTATGGTGGAAACAGGGCTCCCTGCTCTGAAAGGGTAAGAGAGTAATGGTTAATGTGGGAGAATGTTTTTCTCTGAAGCGTGGCCATTCCCCCAGAAGTTAGGTGACACTGAGAAGACCTCACCCCTCTCTCTGCTTGTTTCCTCATTTATAAAATAGTAGTTGTGCTAGATCTTACCTCATTGGGATGTTGTGAGAATTAAGTGAGGTAATGCAGATAATGAACTTGGAACAGTGTTCCCGGCCTGAAGGCGGTCAAAACCTTACCCAGGGCAGGTCTACTTTGGGGGTAATTGGATATTTATCCAATGGACAATAAAATTACACTTCTCCCTTCTCTACAGGATTAAAAGGGGATAGAAGTATTTATACATGTGAAAACCTCCTGAGTGTTTAGCATCATAGGGATTTAGAATTTGTAGAAAATTTCCAAGTGTATTCAAACTCCCTTGCAAGGGTATTTGGAACTTGAGGTTAGTTGGGGAGAAGTCTGAAAATCCATGGAATCACTTTTTTTTAGAGATTAATCATGCCCAAAACTTATTCATTGTTCTCAGTTATCCCGATGATGTCCTGATGCTGTCCTGCCTTCTTCATTTCTTCTCAAAAAACTCATCTTCCTCTCGGCACCCTCATTCCATCTTTTCTCCCCATAATTTAGTACATATGTATATATTTTTTCCTACAAATTTGAGATAAGCCATTCTTTTTTTGTTTTAATACATTTATTTTTATTTATTTATTTTTGGCCGCATTGGGCCTTAGTTGCTGTGCACAGGCTTTCTCTAGGTGTGGTGAGCGGGGGCTGCTCTTCGTTGCGGTGCACGGGCTTCTCATTGCGGTGGCTTCTCTTGTTGCCAGCACGGGCTCTAGGCGCGTGGGCTTCAGTAGTTGTGGCTCATGGGCTCAGTAGTTGCGGCGCCCGGGCTCTAGAGAACAGGCTCAGTAGTTGTGGTGCACTGGCTTAGTTGCTCTGCAGCATGTGGAATCTTCCCAGACCAGGGCTCAAACCCGTGTCCCCTGCATTGGCAGGTGGATTCTTAACCACAAGGGAAGTCCCAGTATGTATATTTTGGGGGGGAGGAATTCACAGTGTGATGCAAATGACCGGTTTTGGAGTGGTGTGAAGGAGGTAGTGGGATGTCAGATAGGGAGGGATCATCTGGTCATTGGAGGGAGAGGCTCACCCTCCTGGTTCTAAGCATTGCACAGAGACTGAATTTTCTTCCCCAAGAAATAGGAAATAATATTTTAATCTTCAGTTTACAATGAAGAGCATGGGGGCACACAAAGAGAAAGACAGGTGTTTAGACTCTTTTGGAGTATTGAAATGATTGTGCATATTCACAAAGACAATAGTTAGTGCTATTCACCATCTCTGCAAGTAGGGAAACCATTCTTTGGCTTCCTCATTAATTCATACATTCAGTTAGCGTTAATTACTTACTAGTGCCCAGCACTATTGTTAGGCCATGAAGGGCTTATGAAGAAATGTAAATTCTGTCCATTATAAGGCATTTACAGAAGGCAGTTATGGATAAGATAGCATCATGATCAGGTAATGAATTTTATAATTATATAAGTGGCCAGTTTGGATATCAAATGAAACTGGAAACTGCCACAGGAAACTGGCTGCCTGTGGAACATTGTGTATATCTATGAATTTATTTTTATTTAGGTAAACTCGTTGGAGATAAAACTTAGTAATATGTCAAGAAATATCCTATAAACCTTTGTAGAATATTAGATGCATCTCAATTGGGTTTGTATAAAATAGGCGGAAAAATTTTACTGGTAATACAAGGCGGAGAGACATTGTATAGAGTAAAATATTTCGACATTGTATAGAGTAAAATATTTCACATTTTGGTCAGTTGTTTGTGGAGTGATACATTTTAGACTCTGACTTATGGTTTTGGCCTTAGAAAGGAAAAGAGGCATGATGCTATGAACGTAATGGGTATAAATAATAACTTTTAAAAATTGCATCACTGATGTGTAAGCAGGAGAGTCTGGGCTGACTGCACTTGTGGCAAAATTAGTAGAAAGATCAATTTAAAAGTTTTATTAGAGTATCACACACTGATAACATTCCACTATTTGTATTACTAACTTAGGAAGGTGAAATGGAAAATTTTCATCTTAAACATTTAGCTCCACTCTTTAAGTTGGCAAACACTGACTTTTTCCACTGTATTTCTACATACTGGACTCTTGCTAGCTCCTGGGTGTGTATGTGTATGTGTGTTGATAGTTAGGCATACTATCACTGATGCTGTTAGCTCAACTTATCTGCATTTTTGAGGTAAAACTCTCTATAGACACTTTACAGCAGTAGGAATCTGATCAAGGTTCTCTGCAAGTTTGTAAATGCTGTCAGATCACTCAGACTGACACAAGTAACAGTTCTTCTGAAGGTTTGCAGTTAGGATGTTCCCTCCAGGGTCTACTGTGTTCCACTGCTATAGCTCTGAGATTGTGAATTATCCTATTTTGTATTCTAGCTTTGTGTGAGCAGATACCCTAGAGTTAACGCTTTTTGTGCCCTTTCTGATGCTGATTCCTCCTCTTGAAATGTTCTCCTTTGTTTATCAATTCTCTACCCACTCTTTGAAGCCCAGCTGAAACAGCCAAGCTACTTACTCCATGTTCTGTAGTAGGAAATTATTCCTTCGTCCTCTACACTCAGTTGTGCTTGTCTGACATTAATTAGAAGATGCCTTTTACTTTATACCCTTGCAATGTATTTTACACACATTCAAAGAGCATGCATGGTTATTTTGTAGGATAGCAATGTTGAAAGGACTTGAGGCTTCTAGACTGGCAAACCTAGATCTGTCTCCTACTCTCCTTAACTGTTTACTGAGTTTCAAGCTTCCTTACTCCTAAATAGGAGACTGCCAGTGGGCATCTCATATGATTGCTTTGATGAGATAATATATGTAAAACACCATCATTTCTTGAGTGTTTGCTATATCCCAGGCCCTGGGCAAAATGCTTTATGTAACATCCTCCCATGTACAATGCCTACATCTGTTGATTCCTTTGCCCCCAATCCTGGGACAGAGTAGGTACTCGCTGAATATTTCTCAAATGAATGAGAACTGGACTTGAGCTGGCAGCAGGGCCCTGTCTTCTGAGTCAGCTGCCATGAGTCAGCCGTGGAGATGCATGCAACTAATGACTCCAGAGAGGAAAGATACAACTGGGTTGCAGTTCCCACCTGTCTGGCTGAAAGGCTACCATGGCATTCCTAAGCACAATGGAAAGCTCATGGAGAAAGGAGAGTGTCATTTCTGAACTGCACTATTTCCTTTTCCACCATCTCATTATTCTCCCCTCCCCAACTCATGCTGACCAGTTCAGTCCAGAAGAGGTACAGAGCTCATTCTGAGTCATTCCATGGTTGTATTGAGAACACTGCATTTTAACTATATCCCATGGAATATAAGGACATTGCAGATCTACCTTCCTAGCAAAAAAAAAAAAAGAAAAATGTAAACCAAAGCATTGTACCTGTTAAGTGGTAGGTAAATGTCTTAGGAATGTTAGAAGCTTGTGAAAATCCCACCTAAATAAAAAAATGGCATTCCCACCTTGGGCTCTTATAAGTGAAGAGAATTTTGGGAATCTAGGTTGATGACTCATAACTTTCCCAGTGTTTTATTTCCATGAGCCATTGATTAAAGTAGGGTGTAACACTATATATTTCTCTTCCAGCTATTCCCATCAAGTGGGAAGTTTTGGAAGCTTCTGTAAGCCCCTAGGATATAATTTCATGCATCGAAACCATTGTATTTGAAATGATATTTAAGGTACGTTGGAAAGGTTTTTTGCAACCTCCATTGAGGCTTGTCTTGTTCCTGGGGAGCAGTATGTACAACAAAAGAATCTGGATGAAGAGAATTTCCCGTGATGCATTGAAGGGTCAGTGTTCCCATCTTGCTCTGCTCCGGAAGGCTGGAGTTAATGAGGAAGAGTTTTTATGTGAATGTCAGGCCTGTTGCCATAACTAGCCACAGTGGAATAGTCATGGCAACTTCCATCACTTGGTTTCTTTGTTTTTGTGATACTGCTGCATGCTTCATTTTATGAGTATTTTCTTTTCTTGTGTGTGGTTGAACCCCCTTCTATTGCCATCTTGGGCTTGGATACTTGTGTTTAAAAAGAGAGGAAGAACAGAGGGAGAAACTGGAAAACTGACAGAATTACATATCTTAAGAACTTATTACTTTATTTCCCTCCCTCCACTTCTGCTGATAGATATTCTGGTTATTAATATTCTGATGAGTTTGTGTCTTTGGAAAAGGAAAAAAATGCCTTCCCTGAAGGGAATCTTGAAAAGCGGATCATAATGAGACAGAGGAAGTATTGTGAAAACTGGACTTTTTTGGTGATGGCATACCTTGGATACAGACCAACTCTAGTAATATTATTTCTGAAGTAAGATAAATGAAAATTTTCAACAATCTTTGGTGAGTCATTTGTGTACTTGAGGGCTTTTATCTTGATCACAGCATCTGCTACCTGAATGGTAATTTATAGTTCAGTGAGAGCGCTGGAATAGAATACAAGGACTGGTGAGAATCTAAGTGTCTTGAGATATCCTCATTCATTTCATTCATGAGGGTGAATAATATTCTCACTGTAGAAAGGTCTAACTGGAGAATACTGTGTGCTTTACTTACATTGACTCCCAAGGTGGAAGTCCACGCATCTGTGGCAGTACAGGTAGGGAACCATTAACAGTTGGCTTTCTGGGGACAGCCTCTTGAGGTCTCTGACCAAACCAAGCAGAAGGGCTGGGGTCACAGCTTAGATGGGGTATGAAGTTGAGGATGTTGGATTCTTAAGAATGGTCCACTATATAGGTGCAACATATGCAGGGAATGTGCCTCCATTCCTAGCAGCCCGTCTTTAGAATTTTACATCTTGTTACACTTCCATCACCTTCATCTCTTTTCTGCTTATTCTTTACTTTAAAAAGTTGCCAAAGGCATCTTCACCTATCCATTTTCCAAGTTATGTGCATTCAATCCTGTATATTAGAAAGACCCTTTTGCCATTTTCCACTTTTTAATTTTTCTCTCCATTTTACTACTGCGTGTTTTTTTTTTTAACTTGTTTATGCTTTGACATTAACTCTTGTCGAAATGCTGACGGTTTTGCATGTTAAAAAAAAAAAAACCCGTTCAATAAATAAGGCCCAAGAAGAAGGTGAAGTGTCTCCCGGCTGTTAGCCGGTTCTGGAGTTCTTTGACTCCCTGGCGCAAGGGAAGGACTATGTGCTTGATCGCGTCGAGAGGGAGACACAAGCTCGGCCTTCGAATTGGCCAGCCTGGTGACCAGCGAGCCCGTCCCCCCTTCCCCCTCCCGCGCTCACACTCAGGAAGCAGCTGCCTACAGGCCGGCCCTCGGCGGCGGCCGCATCCACACTGCGCCGCCAGGGCAGCCCAGAGCGTGGCGCGCACGGGCACTAGCGCTGGGGCCGCCACCACTGCCCCTCCCCGCAGTCCCGTTCGCTGCCCGCAGCCGTCTAGGCTAGCACCAGCGTCCTCCCGACGGAACCCGCCGAAAGCAGTTAGCCAGCATCCCACGCCGGCCCCCAGACGCACCCTCAGGCCCAGGGCGAGGATGAACAGGACGCGCGAGGCACAAAGTCGAAACTCAACTTTTTAAAGATATTATTTGCTCCGTGTGTGTGTGTGTGTATGCGCGCGCGGGGGGGGGGCGGCAGAATGAGCTGATGCCGAGGGTACAGCCACCCCACTTCTGCCCCCTCCTCCCCCTGCCGCCGCTGCCCTAGCACACGCGCGCGCACACACGGCACTTGGGCCGGGTTTCCGCGCTCGGTCCCCCTGCTTGGATGGGAGTTTTCATTTCCGAAGGAGGCAGAGCCGGGGGAGCGCGCTGAAGGGCTGGAGCCCCAAGTTCCTCCTCGCCAGCGCTGGCCGCCCGCTGTCACTCGCTCAGGCTGGCCGGGGGAAGGGACCCGCACGCCAGGCTTTGTTGTGGAAATCCCGGTTACCTGGTAAGTGGATGCCATAGGAACTTTGCTCGCAGGCGAGAGACGGGAGAAGCCGGGCGCTTGAGAATGTGGGGGAGTTGCAACGCTCAGAGATACAAACTAGGTATTAGAACTGTTTCCACGCTGAGCGGGTGGCGTTCGCTCAGGTTTAAGAATACGTGCACTCCAACACCCAGATTCTCTAAAAGGTCTGTTTACTGAGATAGATAACAATTATCAATTAGGAGTCAAGCCGTGTTCCTTGTCAGTTGCCTAAAAGCGTCGACTGAAGAAGACGGAGAGGAAATCAACAAGGTTTTAAAGTTTTTCTAATGAGGACGACTTTTTTTGTTTTTGGCTTTTCTTCTAAACTACAGGGTCCAGAAGGCTACAAAATCAGGGCAGGTTACGGAACGCAAGGGCATGGTTGTGCACGCCACCCACGAGTCCCCACTGAAGGGAAACTTTGGAGAAGTGGGAATTGATGGGTTGACATGAGGTCTCTCTCGCGCTCACGGGGCTTTAGTTGCCTTTGCCAGTTCCACGTGTTTGTGGAGCTCTAACGAAGGCTGTTTTCCATGTTGTGCCTCACCCAAGCCCGTGTCCCTCCCCATTGCTCCGGAGGTCCTCCGGTAGGGGGTACATTAACTCCTCGTGGGGACGGGTCCAGCGACTCGCAGCCGCCAGGTCTTGTAACTCTAACTATAAACCCACGCCGCAAAATGCACAGATTCAGGCGCGCACACTCCCCACTAGGTTTGTCACCTCGCATTTACATTTTTATAGGGCCCGACAAAATGTCAGCACTGTTTGGGAAATGTCTCAGTCTCGGGGACTTTGTCCTGCGCACAACTCCAGTCCCTATAAATGACCCTGTGTGTATTTTGAAGTCGCCCGAGGCCGCTTTCTGGAAAGCCTGAGTGAGCAGCCGGCTTTCTCCTAAACACACACCTTGCCCAGAGAGACACTTCCAAGTTACTCACTGGAGCTGACAAGTCACTTCGGTGATGAGGAAGTCACCCAAATGTCTGGAAAACTTGGCCCTGACGGATTTGTCATCCTATGGATGATTCAATTAGGTACCTGTAGGGAGAAACTTTCTGAAAGGTCATTTCTGGCTTCCCGAGTCGCACCCTCGACTTGGGGGTGTCTAAGAGGCAAGAAGTGAAAGAACAAGGATTAGGACGATAGTTGGGTGGGGGCTTCGGGCCGGCGGGAGCGTGCGCTCCCGGGAGCGGCGAGCAGGCTGCGACTTCCTCGGGATCCGGGATTGGGCCGGGCAGCGCGCTGCTCCCTGCCTCTTGGACTTCCCAGCCGCGGGCCAGCCGCAGCGCTCATTCGGCCCCGACTTACTCAGGACTGGGTTGCACAACAGGAAGCCTGCACAAGTTTGTTTTGTTTTGCTGCCCTCGGTTGCGGACAAGGCCGAGGGTTAGGGGCAGAGGCGGCCAGGGAGTAACGGGGTCGCAGCAGCGCGTCCCCAGCAGGGCTTTGTCGCCTCTGCCTCCCCGGACCCGCCCCTCACTCCTTGCCAGAGAGCCCAGGGGCATGGGCCTCGGATCCCCGGTGGCCAAGATAGGGGGGTCATGAGCAGATAAGGGCTGCCCTTCTCCTGTCCTGCCCCACACGCTTCTCCTTCGCCCGGCGGGTCCCCGGCACCTCTCCCGACCTCTCCAGCCCTCCTCCTGGCTGGAGGGCCCCCCCACCTCGGTATTCCTCACCCCCTTACTAGGCTTTCCCGGACATCAGCTGGGCCCTCATCCCTGCAGCATCTAAACCCAGGGCAGGGGGTGGGGGTGGAGGGTACTTCCGGAAACGCAGGGACTTGATAGAAGGAATTGCGGCCCCTTCTTGCAGAGAAGAGGGCTTTGCACCCTCTCCCCACCTACTTGTAGGACATAGCGTCGCCCCAGAGTTTGGGCCTGGGGCTCTGGAGTTTGAGAAGAGGAATGTTCTGCAGCTCCCCCCAGTGGACCAGTTCCCTTTCGGTTGTGGAAAGAGGGAATCTCAAGTATGATGGGATCTTGGTTATCACCTACGGATGAGGAAACTGAGACCCAGAGAGTTTTAGGAGTTTTGCCCAGGGCCTCAGAGCCAGTTGTCACAGTCGCAGGGCAGACAATCAAGTTTCCCAGTTCCCAGTTCAGAGAGCATTCCTTGGCCTGAAGGTGAACTCAAGACAAATGCAGAGTCTCATTCTGTCCCTTCTGAAAGCTTTGATGAGTCATGATTTCTGCCTTGGGAGTTAGCCAGACGTCTGTTTCCCTCTCTGTAGCATTTCTGACTGGACCTCCCTTTTTACATAAATGGGGAAACTTTTTTTTGTATAAAATTGATTTGTATTGGTTTAAATTTTCCCATTCCTTCTTTTCTCCCTCCTTCAAGTTTGCTTACAGTGAAGTGTGAAACAGCTGCAACCAGCAAAAGTTTGTAGAAAAAGGATCTGCCACAATGAATGTTTGAAGCCACTTAGAGACAGGAGAGTGTGATGTTATTTTTGCAATTGGGAACTGTTGAAGTTTAATGATCGCCTTTGAATGCTTTACAGTTTTCATATGTTTTCACTTGTTGTCTATGCAGCCAGATTAGCCCTAACACTACCTTGGAAAGGAAGAGTGGGGGATTTCTTTTCCAGTTACTTTCAAACACCTTTCCTTGTTGGTAGTTGAAGTCCTTTCCTTTGTTACCCAGAGGACTCAGTAATCCTGCAGTGTGAATAGTTAAATCTAATTGCTCCTGTAACTCCATCTCTCCTTGGTTCACATTAGGCCAGTTTGAGAGAGCATCTTTTCTCTGGTTCCCGATACCATACAAATTCCTTAATAGTAAAGAGTTTGTCAGAAATTGAATACTTGGGGGGTTGGTTGGTTTGCTTGGGAGGAACTGATCATGTACCAGCCCTGCCTTCATTTATATGGCAGAAAGTGGTCTTCCCATCATTTCAGAAGAGAGCTCAGTGTTCTCAGTTTTTTTTCTCTGAGTGTTCTTTCCTGCTAGTAAATTAATTTGAGGACATTCTTTCCGGTGTTGTCTCTCTCATATTGTAGTTATTGATCTCTGGAGTTGTAGTGTTAATTTGTAGTTCTTCCAGAGTATAGAAGGAGTACTTCTTGAAGGAGATAATTCAGGAAGTGGCATCCCGTGCACATTCTCTTCCTTGGAGAAGTCATTTTCTGTGTAATTATTTTCTTTAGAGGATATTATAAGGAAGATTGAAATACAAGACTTAACATTTAACTTCTCTCAAAGTTTGGTTGGCTCATAGACTCAATCAGGACTGAAAATAAATTTAAAACATAAATAAACGGCACATAGGAAATCTGTGCAATATAACCATGCTGCCTTACTCTTTCCAGGAGGATAAAACTTACAATAAAGTCTTTGAAATGACATTAACATGTAATTTGATGAAAAGATGCTCAAATTCCAAGTTTTCCTAGTTTTCCACTTACTTGGCAGAGTTGACACAAAGTCCAAAATTTTTATTGAGAAAATATTTTTATTGAGATAAAATAAAATATTGATAAAGTACATACATCTTAAGCTTGATGAATTTTCACAAACTGAACACAACTGAGTAACTAGCATCTGGATTAAGAAATGGAACATTACCAACACCCCAGAAACATCACTCTTACTCTCTTCTCATCACTATCTTCCCCCAGCCCTTCCAGTCACTGTGTTCTCCTCAAGAGTAATGACTGCCTTAACTTCTACGAGATGTAATAATGTTGCCCGTCTTTTTAATACCTTATGTAAATGGGATAATTCAATATGCACCCTTGGGTCTGGCTTCTTTTGCTGATACAACAACCTTTTAGTAGGTCAAATAATTTGGACTCCCCTTTAAAGTTTAGGGGAACATTTTGGCTTGCAGAAATTGGTTGGTCAGGCGTTACTTAATATGACAGAATTAAGGAAAAACGCTGACAGAAGCAGAAGCCCTATTCTCCATCCTAATGACTGTCTGATTAGGGAGACTGAACATGAGTGAAGCCAGCTTAGGGTGAGCAAGGAGAATGCTGAGGAGCAGCTACCACCGTGACAGCCCAGAATGCATTCGGCAGTCTCTCTGTTAGG
>NW_020185324.1:4775708-4821760 GCF_003031525.2 Neophocaena asiaeorientalis asiaeorientalis | reverse complement strand
CCCCCCCCCCCCCCCCAACTCCCCCAACACGCAAAGAAGCGCCTGGGTGAAAGTACTGAAATGACTGTATTTGTTTTGTGACTTTTAGTTAGGATTTCTCATTGTTCACGAGTATGCCAAGGTAAAGACAAGAATAATATGCCGGCTCAGAAGAGTGAGATGGAGTTTTTATGCTACTTTGTTCTAAGAAAGAAAGGAATAGACTGGGAGGAATAGACCAGGAAGCACACAACTGTAATTAAACTGGTTCCACAAGGCATAGAGCGTAAGGTTCATGATTTTATGGTCACACCTTACTTAGACTATATTTATTCAGGCAATAAATGATAAATATAGGATATTAATATATAAATATATAATTATATATTTCATTTATACCATGCTTTTCAGTATAAATAAGCAGTACAGTGTGATAACTATAAATATAATAAGTATATGTGCATAAATGTATATGAAAAGTCAATATGTATGACACAGGTAGTGTGAAAAATATAAATATAAAGGTATAATATAAAATAATCTGTGTACCTATAAGGGCTGGGGAGAGTTCAGAGGTAATTTAGACACAGTCCTAAAACTTAATGAAATTAGAATTTAGACAGGAAGATGAAACATAGGCAAATAACTATAAGGCAATGCAGAAAGTTATGAATGTTAAAGGAGGTGTACATAGAGTGAAATAGTCAACATTTATTGGATCCTTCTATGTACCAGACAGTGTGCTAAACAAGTAACGTGCATTATCTCATTTAATATTCTGTAATGCTGTGAACTAGGTACAACAGTGTAATTCTCACCATTTTACAGATCAGAGACAGAGGGATTAAGAGAGGATCAGAGAAGGCCTAAGGTGGGGTGGGCCTGGAGGTTGAATAGAATCTGGATTTGGGGAAACAGGGCAAAAGAAGGGAGGAGGGGAAACACCACTCAGGTGGACTCAAAGGCAATATGTAGGATGAACAGAAACAAGGATCTAATCATTTTCTACTTTGGGAACAAAATCGGGATTTATTTGTAAAACTGGAATCATGAAGGCTCTAAGTAGTTGAAAGCAGACTTGAAGTAAAGAAAGCTGGTGGGGGCCATTCTTGTCTGACATGATCTCTTCAGGCCAAGAATGGGAACAACTACACATTCCTTCAGCTGCAGCAAGCCTTGCTGAACTGCAGATGGGCAGATAGGATTATAGTGCAAGATCAGACCCCGTCCTAGGCTCCTTGATAAAAAGGTCAGGCTCTCTCAATGTCAGTTATTTCAGAAGTTCTGAGCCAGATCTATGAAGTTTCATTTCTAGGCCTGCTGAATACTGTACACACAAAACTAACCAGATGCCAGGCCTATATATGAATTCTTGTTATTCCTGTGTGTGAAGAAATGGATTAATGTTTTCTCAACCTTTGCAGCATGACCAATAGATTCCACTTCTGTCTGTAACTTGACTGAGTCATTCATGTAGGGTTTTTTGTTTTTTTTTTTTAAATAAATATGTTGTCATGTTGGTTAAGGGCCTGGTCATTGTTGTGGACATTCATACTTCTGCAGTGATGTCAGTGAACATAATTTAACTTGTATAAAACTTCTGTCTACCAACAGCTAAAAATAGTTACATTGGTTACTTTTAAGCAATAACTAACTACACTGAAGGAAATAAATCACTCAGTTACACAAGTGATAGGGATAATTTAATATATTTGAATATTTGGTTTAATGAGTGCTAAATTCAACTTATTTCTAGAATCTTCCATAGGTAGATGTTTATTATCCTTTTGAACATATAGTGAGTTTTAGCTTTGCAAATAGCTATTCACATGGGCTGAGTAGTTATTTATACATACTAGGTGACAAAGAATGCACTTTCATTTGCCGTATTTTACAACCTGTGTATCTCCTTGTGTGAGGATGGATTTTTTTTTTTAAAGAGAAATCTCCAGGCAGTTACTTTTCTTTTATATTTCTGAAGAAGGCTTTGTGTCTCAAACCATGGCCATGTGGTGTTTGTTCACTCTTTGCAATTCAGGTAATTAATTCAGTGGTGACATCACGGGGAATGTGTTCGTTTTTCCATTTCAAATTCCTCTTCATAGGATCTGATGGTTAACTTGTATTAAGAACAGATTTCAAAAAAAAGTCAGTTCTCAGAGGCAGTTATGTGTTAATTTATACTCGCCCTCTTTATCACTGTAAAAGTGAAGTTTTATTCCAGGGAAGGTCATGTACCCTTTACAACAAGGAAAATATAAAATTGTCAGTCATTTTGATCCTGATTCTGGTAGTCAGTTGGTTAATTGATAATTGTAGAGCACAGTTGATCAGTTGATACTAAATAAAAGATAAAGTGAAAGATAACAGTGGTAGGAGTGTAGCTTTGTGTGATTTAAGGCTTATTTTTCATAAAGCTAAAAATGTCAAACATTTAGATCTTTTCTTTATTACGGCTATATTATGGTGTTTGTTTTACTTTGGTTGTTTAATTCTGTCTGTGTCTACAGATATTCCTGTTAAGTACCTGGACAGGCAGATAGTCCAAATGCTTCCATAACAGTAGCTTTTATGCTTTTTTGTCTGCAACCCACCAGAAAATATATTTTTCATCTTACCCAGAATACACTATATGCATATAGATATGCAGACATATACACCCACAAATCATTAAAAGGAAACAATTCTTAACCATTAATATATTTGATGCACATTGATAGCTTCTGTTTTATTCTAGTTGGTTCTATTTCATTAAAAAAATGTTTTGCCATTGAATAATTGATTTCAGGGCTCACCAATGGATTGCCGTCAATTTGAAAAACAGTGCTTTAGAAACATTACTTTGTTAAACATAGATCTAGGAACTTATGGCCCATATTCACCTTCGGCCAACGCATGGGCCAAGGCATGGTTACCTTTCTGAACTTACCTATGTTTGTCTCAAAAATCTTTTTGGTTTCAAGTTCATTCTCATTGTGTGTGATTTCTTGCAGCTGACTAAGGGAATCCCTAACTATCCCCCTCTCTGTTGCCGTTTTTTGGTAGGGCCATATTTTTCTAGAACTTTCTGTACTCATTGATGAGTTCATGACTGAGGCAAAGTTGATGAAACACTTGTAGGTAATTGCTACTAAAAATAGTGACATTTAGTAAGTTAGGGGGATATGAGAGTTGCATAGATGCATTGAAGTGTGGAAAGTAGATTCTAAGAGAGGTTATTGAACTTCTAATAATGCCCTCCAGCAGTATTTTCTTGAAGGTTCTGAATTTCTTCCAGATATCCATAATCACTAGCATCGTGTGGAATGTTCTCAATGCTGCTTCTGATTTTTAAGTTAGGATTAACTAACTACAGAATAAATTCCTGCATTAGATTTGGTCATTTTTTAGCACTCCCTCCCCCTCCCCTTCCCTCTCTCTCCTTCTTTCTGTCCCTCTTCTCCCTTTCCCTTTCCTTCCTTTCCTCAGTGTCCTGTCCATATTTACTACCCACATTTTTAGTATCGTAGCCACTAAATTTGATTAAAAAGGTATTTTACTCCATAAATTTAGGGAAGATTATTTTTATTTTTGAGAAAATTTTATATGAAAAAGTTAAAATGTGTATATCTCTAATTCGATGGCAAAGAGTTGTAATCACAGATTAAAACAGAGTCAGGAATTCTATTAGGTGGGATCCATAAGTTCATTATATAATCTTTTCTGAGTGGTCTTTGGTAGAATGGTCTTGAATTTCTGAAGGGAACACTGATTTGTCTTCATACTTTTAAGTGAAGTATGGTATAACTCAAAGCTAAACTTCTTTGATTTCATTTTATCAGTGATTATATTGCTTGAGTAATAGCTATAAACATCTTAGTATTCAAAATAAATATGTTAATATTCTCAAATTACATATATTAGACCTTGGGAGTGCCCAAGTGACTATACGGTCTATATGTACTAGTTACAAGGTGTAACCTCCCCAAGTTTCCACTCCACATCCCAAATGTGGAATTATTCCATCCCTGTTTCTGTGTGACCTCTGTTGTAAAGTCTGTGAGAGTGCCAGTCTCACTGTATAAAGTTATGAAAACACGGAAATGATCAACTAAACTTTGTTGCTGGTTACTTAATATACTTTCATTTTAGAGAAATGATATTGTATGCATCCAATGCATTTCCTCTGTAGTATCCTCCAGCTTCGCAGGCACATGTTTGCATTTTCCTCTTGTTAAAATTGCAGACAAGAATAATTTTGATTTATTGGTGACATCTAATATAGCTGTGTTTATATTGTTGCCAATAAAATGACTTACACGATTGGTTTTTGTTTATACAATCTTTTCTGAGGAGTCAGTCACCTGTGTTAGGACAAGGTACATTCTGCTTATTAAAATGAACTCCTAGGATCTAAGAACATTCAGATCTATCTGTCCTTGATTGAATTGCAAAACGTGCTTCACACTGCAGCAGTGCATGAGAATACCTTATATTATCTATCAATAGGCTTTTCATTTCTATATTCTTCTGGCTACAAAGCTGTAACTAGAGAAACCCATGGGAATAGCAGGGGCCTATTAGCGATCAGGGCAGTGATGTTGAAAAGGCAATGTTAATGAAATTATACAATCATTAACCCGAAGCGGGAAAAATAAAAAGAATCAATAAAAACTCTATTTTAGATGGTTTAGACGTATATATAAGAAGCCAGCCCAGGAGCAGTTTGTTTGCTGACAGGCATTTTGTGTCTCATTATCAGGTTTTCTATGCAGGGTAAGAAATGCTTGTGGCATAAGGAATGGAAAATGTAACAAAGGCTAAATGTAGCCTAAGGAAATGAAATGATGTATGAAAATTAATAATTAACTGGCTCATCAGATGAATTATGACTCTAGATGAGTCTGTTAATAATATTAACTAAGAAAGGGCTTTTGGCTGTAAATAGACATTATAGAACTCGTGTTTTTGGAATTTTCTTGAAGGGATGAGTTAACATTGTTCTGTGTAATCCTTTAATCCACACGGTACAGTGCCTTGAGCTTTGGGTAGAAGGTAGAGTCATGATCTTGTATTTTGATTAAAGTCATAGCTTTTCCAGAAATCTAATGAAATTATCATTAAGTGATTTTGTGCCTTGGTTTTCTTAGGAGTTAAGTAACTTCCTCTCTGACTTGACTTACAGGAATGTGTTTTAAGAGTTTTCAAGTGGCCGAAAGGAAAGATTTATTAACTTATGTTGACTCATATAGCAGGATGAATGAACATTTTCATTGTTAGAACCAAAGGAGTATTAAAAATCTAAATGTATTAATATGTCAGATCCAAAGTACCCTAAATTTATACTTCCGGGGGTTCCATGCTTTTTCTTTTTCTTCTTTTTTTCTGTTGATGCTTGGGTTTACAGTAGTTGGATGGAGGACAGAGGAGAAAGTAATGGTGGAGAACTTGATTAAGTTTTTAAATAGAAAGATGTTCTTCCAGTGGAATCCTACCAGTCAGGTTTTGATAGTGATTAGTAGTGATTTTACTTTCTGGCAAAGTGTAGGAAAATTTAACCCCAATGTTCATTTTTCAAGGTGGGTGTTGTCTTTCAGCACATCTCTGTTGTGATGGAGACAGTAGAGATTACTGTTATTTTTGCTTTCATATCCACCCCAGTCCCTTTGATTTAAGTGCCATAGGTATAAAAATCTACATATTTATCCTTCATCATAGTTAATGAGTATTTTCCATAATCTTCCTTTTCTTAATTATCTAGAAGAACAAAATTTCAAGTGATTATCACCAAATTCTTCATTTTGTGGATGAAAAACTGTCCAGAGATGTTGTAAATGATTTGCCACAATTAGAACAATTAGAATTAGAACACAATTAGTTAGGTGTCCTAACTTCTAGTTGAGTACTCTATTCACTCCGACTCAGTGAGGATGGGTCTTTCTTAAAAGTTAGCTGTTTATTCCTTTTTTGTTACCAAGTGGGCTTAGAATTATGATAATATGACCTGGCCAAAAAGCACGTAAAATATTATATAATATGAATAAACAAATTGATTTTTAAATTCTGGTGTCTAATGCTTAAAAAATTTGTTGGTGTAATGAATGTGAAAACTGGATTATTTGGCATATTTTCTCATACAGTTTATTTTATTTTTGTCTTGGGGCTGGTTTTTCTCAGCTCACACACCATTGACCTATTGGTTTTTCTTTATGGTATTAATCACTTTACTTTCTGGCTATTGCTTTTTTAGTAATAAAATTTAAGTACATTTTTGTTGTTGTTTTTACTTTCACCCTAAAGCTATTTAAAACAGGAGTGTGATTTATAAAAAAATAAAAATAAAATAAATATCCGGGCAGGTATGAGTTCTGATAATTAAGTTCTCAGTTCTTTAATTATTTTTCCTTCTTACAAACTCACCTTCTTAATGATCTAACCAAATGCTGAGTACTTACTTATATATATATATATATTTTTTTCTGTGGTATGCGGGCCTCTCACTGTTGTGCCTTGTCCCATTGCGGAGCACAGGCTCCGGACGTGCAGGCTCAGCGGCCATGGCTCACGGGCCCAGCCGCTCCGCGGCATGTGGGATCTTCCTGGACCGGGGCATGAACCCGTGTCCCCTGCATCGGCAGGCGGACTCTCAACCACTGCGCCACCAGGGAAACCCTTACTTATCTGTTTTTACCCAGATTTTTTATGAGAATTCCTGCTTATATATGATCTTGATGCCAAAATCGACTCCCTTATTTTTAAAAAACCTGGAAATGGGCATAGTCTGCAAATCTGCAGAAACTTGTCACTTGGCCCATGGTCTTAGTGACTCATATTTCCAGTCATGTTGGATCATTCCTCATTTTCAACAAATTGCCAATACAACATATTTATTTTGCCTTTTTTTTTTTTGGCTGGTACTGAATAAGTGCTTTCTTCTGCAGGGTTCAAAGTGCCTCAGAAAACACTGTTTTATCAATGAATGGAGAATAGATGGCCAATATCATCTGGCAAAGCACAGAGACATTAAATGCCTCTTGCCCACAATCAACCAGTGAATCAACAGAGAGCTGGTAGTATACTTGAGTTCTTCTAAATGGATGTAGCAGAAAAGGCATTGGAATTTTTCCATCATTAAAAAAAAACCTTACAGCCAGTCTGATACCAGGGTTCATTTCTTATTGTTCCATAAACAAACTTAAATGATGCAGTTTTGGATAATCTTCATTAGATTTATTTGTCCCTTCTTGGCAACTGTAGTGGAGGGAAGGACAGGAGTGAGACCTAGGATTGTTTCCGAGGAGGCATGTCAGTATTAAATGTGGCAGACTGATAGAATTCTTAATAAAATGGAGTCTTGATAAAGGTGAAGGAAACATTCCAGTTTTATATTGTTGGTAATTTTGGAAGTTCCTCAACATATGGGCATACACACTCAACTTTGCAGAAGGCACAGTGAGTGCTTGGCTTGAAAATTAAATACTACAGGTTTCCCCTGCTATCTGAAAGTAGAGTGTTCCTATGAAATCTTTCATCAGCTGAAATGGCATAAAACGAAGAAGCAATTACCTTAGGACACATGTTGCTAAGGGATGCACAAAATAAAATGAGATAAAGCACAGATGTTCACAGACACAGTTCAATGCTCTGGAGGCTTGAAGTTGAGATGCTGAGCGTAGTTCCCAGCGAAGGAGCACTCTCACTGCTTGGGGTGAGTACTACCTCTGTAATGGCCCCCTGCAGAACAAATGCTAAAGCTGTTTTTGCTTTTCACCTTTTTTCATAAAAGTGAAAATCCTCCTCAAATTTCTTTTGGTTAGTGAAAACAGGTACTTAGGTAAGTTTTATAAAAGCAAAGTGGCGTAAGGTGAAATTTTGAAAAGCAAGGGATACCTGTATTTTTGATTTTCTAAAACAGTAAAAAAAAATTCTTCACAAAAGGTTTGCTGTTCTTGATATCTTGTACTTGATGATTTATGGAGCATTCATTTGGGAGTTGAGTTGGAAATATTCGTCTAAGACATTGAGTGGATCATAGAGAAAAAGTAGGAATCATCCAGTTGAGGATATCTGGCCATTACTACTTTGCACTCAGTCTGTATTTCTTGTGTTTGTTCAGCTTTGGCTTCTTTCCATGACTATCATGTCTGTATAAAAGAATACAGATTGTGACTATGTCGGTCATTTATTTGGAGTAGTGGCACTTAGTCATGTTATTACACACATTTTGGGGAACTGTGGATCAAGGGAGGAAAAGGCCTTTCCTAATGATTTATAACCAGGAAGTACTGACATTATTATATATGGGTGGATGATGATGTCCTGTGGCCACGTCACTACTTTTGGTTCTCCCTCTGCCACTTGAGGAAGGGAGTGGTAAGATGGCAGATGGAAGCTTCATGGAACTACTGTCAGTTTACTGTGTGTGGTGCATGATGAACATACTCACCTTTAGAAGGGTTGTTTTGTCCTTATGCTTTCCATAAAGCATTTCACACAGCCTTTTCCTTGTCTAGGATCTTACTGGAAGAAGAGAGTATTGTGATGTTGATTCTATTTCCTTCCCCATAACTCAGGATCAGTATAGAACCAAGACTCTAACGCTGCTGTGATTATTTGGATATATGGATATATGAAGCCTTTGTGAGATTCCCATGCCTATTTTTTTATCCTTTGTAAATCTAGGGACTGTGAAAAAGATTGCTCGTAGAGTAAAAATCTGAGATGGTTTAATGTCCTCATAATCTCTTTTAGAGGTTATATCGGCTTTTTAAAAATTTTTCTTGATTTATTTTTGGCACTGGGTCTTTGTTGCTGTGCAGCTTTCTCTAGTTGCTGTGAGCGGGGGCTACTCTTCGTTGCGGTGTGCGGGCCTCTCATGGCGGTGGCTTCTTTTCTTGAGAAGCACGGGCTCTAGGCGTGCAGGCTCTAGTAGTTGTGGCTTGCGGGCTCTAGAGCGCAGGCTCAGTAGTTGTGGCGCACAGGCTTAGTTGCTCCGCGGCATGTGGGATCTTCCCGGACCAGGACTCAAACCCATGTCCCCTGCATTGGCAGGCGGATTCTTAACCACTGCGCCACCAGGGAAGCCCTGTATTGGCTTTTTGTTTGTTTACTGGAATCTTTGAAGCACTAGTCTCACAGCTCATGAAGGTGATGCTTTTGGGTTTCCCAGGATGCACTGTAGCAAACGTGAGCTACTACCGACAAATCCTCTACGGAGCAAAATAAGTTTCATTTTGCAAGCTGGCACCAGTAGATTGGTTATAGTTGCCAAGAGCACTGTATTGAGAAGGGTTCAGTGGCAAAAAAAACAATGCAGTGATCCATAATCCATGTCTACAACGAGTGCAGGAGGGGAGAGTGCCTGACAATGAACCATGTATTAGATAACCCTGTTCTACATAAAAGACCGTTTTGCTGAGAGTGCTTCTTTTCTTCCTGATATGAATGCTACACAGGTTGAAAACTCGTTGTAATTTATTTTCCTTTTTACTTTTAAAAATGCCTGCATTTATTTTTTTAAACAGGCTAATAAACCACACCATGGATAACTTATTGGACTTTGCCTGAAAGGAATCATTAGTGTCATTGGATATTTGACCAACCTGGCTACAGGTTTTGTCAGAATGAATGGAAGGTCATGCAGCATGAATCTCCACCGGACATCAGGAACCCCACAGGGGCCTGGGATGGTCAGTGGCCAACATATTCCTCCCATTCGAGCCCACTCGGGGACTCCTGGCCCCTCGTCCTGTGGCAGCACACCAAGCCCTGCCATTGGAAGCCTTGCTAACAGCCTCCATCTCAAGATGCCCTCAGGAGGAGGGATGGCTCCTCAGAGCAACATGAATGAGAGCCCCATCCATCTGCCTGCCTTGAGCCCCAGGAGACAAGTGCTCACCAGTGGGAAGCCACGTTTCCAGGTCACCCAGACTGGAGGCATGTCAGGGCCACACACTTTAAAGCCAAAGCAACAGGAGTTTGGAAGCCCCTTTCCTCCAAAATCTGGGAAAGGTAGGATTGTCTTTTTGGGATCTTTTAAAAGTGGACACTATTTTTTTTCTCCTCCTTGTCTCTTCTCTGCCAGCAAATCCAATGGAAAAATACATGATTCAGTGTCAGGGTCAAAGTTTTTAGTCTCATAATGATATGTAGCTTTCTAGGAAAGGATGTGGACGTGTACACGTGTACATACGTGTGAGGGTGAGGGCACCACAGTGGTAAATGTGTCATCTCATGGGACTGTGAAATAGAGTGGAAGATGAGATAGAAAGATTGGAAACAGGGAGGTAGGGTGGGTGGTGGCAGAGGAAGGGCAAGAGCAAGTTTATTATGATCCTGCCCTCTGGATACACAGAGCTCTGCCTTGGCTTACCAGGGGCTGGATTCTGCAGGCCATGGAGGAGATGAGTGGCTGGAACTGTCATTATGTTAGCTGGATGCTAGAAGAAAGGTGGTGTTTGGAAGGAAAAGGATTAAAAAGGGAGAAATTTTAACAGCCAATAAAATGAGGAACTAGTACATAAAATAAAAAATTATTCTAAGAGCAAAGCCTATAATTTAAAAAAATTTTTATTTATTCATTTTTGGCTGCATTGGGTCTTTGTTGCTGTGCACAGACTTTCTCTAGTTGCGTTGAGCGGGGGTGCTACTCTTCGTTGTGGTGTGCATGCTTCTTGTGGTAGCTTCTCTTGTTGCAGAGCACGGGCTCTAGGCGTGCGGGCATCAGTAATTGTGGCTCGCGGGCTCTAGAGTGCAGGCTTAGTAGTGGTGGCGCACGGGCTTAGTTGCTCCGTGACATATGGGATTTTCCTGGACCAGGGACCAAACCCGTGTCCCCTGCAGCGGCAGGCAGATTCTTAACCACTGCGCCACCAGGGAAGCCCCTAAACCTATAATTTTTATAATACAGCTAGTGACAAGAGAGTAGGCAGCTAGAAGAGTATAATGAAAAGATGTATTTTTGTGCTTGTTGAGAACTAGAAAAAACTTGTTAATTTGAAATGCAGAGCGAATGCTTTTAATTAAGCAGTGTTTGAATTACCATACATTTTAAATTAAGAATAATTTTTGGAGAATAACAAATTATTTGAGTGACATGCTCTCTCTAGAAACTGTTGTTGACTTAATGAGGTTATATTGCTAATGATATGTGTATTGGGGCTAGAAAAAGAAGGAGTATGTATCCCATGTAAAATATAGCTCTGTTATATAAAATAGCATGATTATATATTCCTTTAGGTATTTTTAGCATTTAGTTTTAAATGTTTATACTAAGTGTTTATACCACCAAATAAAATTACTAGCAGCCTTGTGAGTAGCCATTCACCCAGTTAACTCATAACTTATCCAATTATGATGAATAATGATTTATATCAGGCAAGTTACCCCAAAGTTGTTTGTTTTAGTGTCTGTGTATTTCTGTATATGGAGAAGTTGGTATAAATGGGTAGCTTAAAAAAAAAAAAAGTAAACATGTGTAACTTTTTCTACTTAACTTTGGTGTAGGCTTGGTTTTGAGGTGTTTTATTTCTCAGAGCTACTGATATTTAGTGTAACTATAGGAAAAATTTTCCCTGGGGGCTGCATCTGAAATAGCTCCGTCATCGTCAGGTTGCTATGTTCATGACGTGGCAAGCTAAGGTTCTTAATGTCAAGCTCATGTGTTTGTATTTTCAGGGACTGAGGCCCAGTAAAATCTTTCAGCTCATGCTTGACTAGTGAACTGTAGCTTGCTTTTATATATATACTTGTGTTTGAAATCCTGACTGGCAATAATAATGGTGATAATATTAATAACTTGAACTTATTATATCATAACTTAGCATGTGTCAGGCACCATGTTAAGTGCTTTCCAGTACATAGTTATTACTCACGACAGCCCTGAGTTGTATGCTATTGTTGATTAACTGATAAGGGAACTAAGGTCTAGAAAGAATAAGTAACATAAGCCCTGCCAGGCAATAAGGAGTTTGGGAATATTACTTTAATAGTGATTAGAAGTGGTTATAATTATAATCGTAGTTTATAAAAAATGCTTCAGGTACTTAAGGAATAACGAACTATCAGGGTTAATACATCTTGGAACTCATGTAAAAATTAGAACTGCTTCCTGATTCTCTTTTTTTCTGTTTTCTGGCTCCTTGCTCAGCTTACAAGTTTGCAGTGCCTGTTCTGAATCTGCATGATTGGGGCATGTGTGGGCATGGGTAAGGGGTTGAGGACAACTGTATTATTATTCCCCCTTGCCTTGCAGCTTGGATACCACTAGTGGTCTGGATGGTGCCAGGAGTGGCTAAATGTGTCCCTTTCACATCTTGGATAACAATTCCTAAACTAAGCCAGTAACTGTTTGAGAATGGTGATCTGGGACTGTTAGAGCTTCATCCAATCATTTGCTCTACAAATAATTATTGAGCATATGTTATGGGTGAGCCACTGTTTTGGGGATATAATAACCAATAAAACATAGTCCTGACCCTCAAGGAGTTGAGAACTCAGAAAAAATAAATGGGCAGTTAGAATAAAGCATAGTTAAGGCTCTGGTAGAGATACACTCAGGGTGATATGGCAACATTGGGAGGGGTTCCCAGCCGGTGCTTGAAAAGTGGTTCTGGGAGGAGAGTAGGGTATCTAGGCAGACACCTGAAGAATGAGGAGCTAGCCTTACAATCATGGAAGAGTATGTCCTCTGTGTGTGTGTGAAGGGGCAGGGGCTGTCTGGAACTTACTCTGGGTAGGGAGAAAAGCACACTCAAAACCTGGAGGGGAGAGATCATGGTGCATTTCATGGACTTCTATCTGGTTTCACATTGAGGGGAGGTGTGGAGACTTTGGTAAGAGATGAGACTGGAAAACAATAAGCAGTAGCCAGATGAAGGGTCATGAGTGCCATACCAAGGAGTTTGGATCCATCTTGAGGACACTAGCAAGCTGTGGAAGGATTTTAACCTTGGGGATGATGTGGATCCAAATAATCGTATGTGAATATCTTATTCTGTAACAGCCTTTCATAGCATTTTTAATTATTTATTTATTTTTTTGCGGTATGCGGGCCTCTCACTGTTGTGGCCTCTCCTGTTGCTGAGCACAGGCTCCGGACGCGCAGGCTCAGTGGCCATGGCTCACGGGCCTAGGCACTCCGCGGCATGTGGGAATCTTCCAGGACCGGGGCACGAACCCGTGTCCCTTGCATCGGCAGGCGGACTCTCAACCGCTGTGCCACCAGGGAAGCCCTCATGGCATTTATTGATGATCCTTGTATGAATCAGTTATGCTGCTGATTGCATAATAGTTATTTTCTGATTTTATCATTCCTTCTAGGTTTATTATCTGGTATTCTTCTAGAAGGGAGAGCTTCTTTCCCTTCTCTTTTAGAGTCATTGCAGATTCATGTATTCCTTTAAAAAATTCACTGTGCTATAATTCACTACCATCATTGTTTTTTCTGATGCTCAAACTGTCGCCGATTTGGCCAATGGGAGCCCCTTCAAGTCAGTTCTTATGTCCTTTTGACATGTTCCCATTAAGTACTTCCTTGGTTTGAGACAAAGCAAGATGTTCTAGGCTCATTTGTACTTCCCTGCCCTAGACCTGGAATCAGCTATTTTTCCAAAAAGTTCAGGTTCCTTTTAGTGGGAATTGATACTTGGGAAACTGGATGAAAGGGTGATCTTATTGGCTCTGGGGTGTCATTGCTTCTAGGTCCTTTCTGTGGACAGAGTGAGGAGATACACCAGACCAAGATAATGAGTTCCAGTTAAAATACATCGCAGAGTTCTTCCTCACACTTCCTCACACTTCCTCATTGTGAATTTGTCAGTGAGAACCCTGGCTCTCAGGAACATGAGTGTATTTGTTTATTTGCTTTGTACTACAACAGAGAAAAAAGTTACTTGTAGCTTTATATTTCTAAGATATAGAAATTTGTTTTAAAAATGATTGCTTACCACATGTAAATTTTTAATGTGCTGAGATAAGAATTTTCATATTTATCTTTGCTGGTGAGTGACTGAGTTTGGAGGACTTTCTGCAGTTGGCAACTTTCTGGCCCTCCTAGAATTGGTGAGTACAGAATCTAAGTTAAATTGTACCACTAATGGCATTTCTCCCTACTTCCTGCTCAACAGTTACAGACTGTAATTAGACTGGGAGAAATGCATTTTTCAAAGCATCTGGGAAATCAGTTTTATGATCCTCACTATAAGCACGTTTGACATAGCTATTTAAATATTTAAGACAATTCCACATTCGCAGTACCCCTAGAACTATATAATTGGGAAGATTTTCATAGTAAAGGTTTTTTATTTTTCTTCAGGGCCTATGACATATCTTGTTGGGCTCTGCTGTCCTTGGAGACAAAGGGAGTTAGTTATTCATTAGTGCTTGTGGGTTATTCATTATTGTTGGTCAGAAAAAGCAGAATAATATCAACCAAGGACACTAAACTAATTGCGATTTAAAAACTCTTCTGTGTCACTTAAGGCTGGTGTCTCTTATAAAGACCTGGTCTAAGAAAATGTGTCGTGTGAGCCTGGGAGGTCTAAAAACTAGTGTACTTTAAATAATACATCAATTTTTATTCTTTACTGTTTGTGGTTTACTAATTTAATTGGTTATACCCTGGAGCTTAGGTTACAGCTTGATTCCTTAGTGGGTCAACTAGCTTCATAGTTTTCCCCCACTGCTACATCAGAAAATTTAAAAATACTGCCACTGATTTAAAAAGTTACTTTCCTATATCATTCCTTTACTTATGTTGATCCCTGGTAAAACAACAGACAATAAAAAAAAATCTGCTAACACCAGTGAGTGAACCATGTTGAGTGTAGTCATGTTAGAAGTGGGGCAAGAATAGCAATTGGGGAATCCCACATTTTTGAAGAGATACAGTTGATATATTAGCTTAAGAAAGTTGGGGCAAAATATGTGGTTACTCTTTTCCCCCCTACTTCTGCTTTTTAATCATTTATATTTCCTTGCACTTCCAATGTGGCTTCCTGCAGAATTAGAGCAAATAAAGTTAATATTCCATAAAAGGTTCCAAAAATAACCAAACCAGTGAGAGACTAAAGGCTTTATTCCAGTTGAGGTAGCCAGAGTTTTCATTTCATCTTGCCAAACAAGACAGGTGAAACACAATGTTCACTTTTGTTTACTCTTTGGTCTGCACAGGGTTCACTTTGTGAGATTTATTGATGCTGAGTATAAGTCATATTGGTGATGGATTTCCAAGTATTACTGAGTGGCAGGCACAATTTGTTCCAGTTATGAAAGTGGTTTGTCAGTCTCATAACATTCCACCTTTAAAAGAATATATTCTGTTAACACCCCTACCTTCTATACACACCTCAAATGCTATGGGGCATGACCTTGAAATGTTAACATCTGTTAGTAACCTATAGCATTTTCTAAGGCTGTTAAACAGCAACAACTTGGGATTTGTAAAGTACTTTGTAGTTCATAACCTTTCATAGTGACTGTTTCATATGATTTTATCAAAGGCATAATCCCATGAGCTAAGGCAAGTGTAATTGGCCCCATTTTAGGGATGAAGAGACTGAGGCTCAGTTTTCTAGAGATCTCATTTTTCATGTGCTGCATGGGTTGCCACTGAATAGGACTCCATAATCTGAGAGTTCCTGCTAGAGGAATTCAGAGAAATCTTGCCCCCTCTCTTCAGTAGAGTCTAAGGTTGCTGCCATTCCTGAAAAAGTATATCTTTAAAAACTCAAAACCGTTCAGCCATCATTTCTATCCATGAGCTGAGGATATGGGCCCTTGCTCCTGTTTTAGAAAATTGTACTTGACACTTTTCAACAATAGGTCCTTCTGAGCAGGGAGGGCATTGTCTACCTGAGCAGGAATCAGGAAGCCTTTGTGTGATGGCCACCTGAGTGACATCGGTATATGTACAAGCATAAAGTCTTTAAACCCAGGCCGAAGGATATCATAAATATATGAATAGATTTGCTACTTCTGACACATCAGATTTTGAGGATACAATGGATGGTGACTTGTATTTAATACCTATTTTCATGGCTGCATTATTTGAGTAATGAAAGAAATAGAAGGTGTGTAATTGGCTCTGACATAATAAACTGGTTAAAAAATGAGACTTGTGGTGTAGGATCTTGATACTCAAGGGTAGTCTGAGGCCAACAGTGTTAGCATCCTCTGGGAGCTGGTTAGAAATGCACAGTCCCAGGGCCACCCCAGATCTGCTGAGTCGGATCTTGCATTTTAAAAGATCCCAGGTGATTCTTGTGCTCAGGGCTGGCTTAAGGGTGACTGCACAGTGCCCTGTCTCAGAAGGGGTGCCCTGTACTTGGCGTATAATGCTCTGGGGTCACTGACTTGACATTATTACTAATTTTATCTCTGAAATTGTGTTTTGTAAGTGAAGTCTGGTGGGACACTGGAGCTTGCGGGGGGAGGGGAGCTTCGAGTCTTAGTTCATACGTAGTTCCACATCTGGCCAGGATGGCCACTGTCTCCCTCGCCCCACCCAGTGTCCACTACTGCCTTCTGCCCTCAGCAGGGACCTGAGCATTGGTGTGGGGAAGTCAGGGTCAGATGTGTGTGCCCCACATGCCCAATCATGGGTGAGGATCTGGGCACCTTTGAAGGCCTGCATTCACTGTGAGTATCCCTGTTTGGAAGTAGCCCAGTGTTAAATAGCAAATAAAAAAATACCACGGCAAGTCAAGAGATGGGAGAAGAAAGGAAAATGCTGTTTTCCTCCTTTTTGAACAAGGGATCCAGCATTTTCATTTTGGTCCCTGTAAATTATGCTGCTTACCTTGCAAGTGCACACTGAAATTTGAGAAGCATTAGTATAAGAGAAAGAGCATGGACACTAGAGTCAGAAGACCCACATCTGGTTCACACTTTGCTGGTATGTGACATTGGGCAAGCCACTTGACCTTCCTGACTCAGTTTTCTCATCTGTAAAATGGGAGTGATGTCTTATGCTCCTTTCGCAATGGGCAGGGTCTAGGTAAAGGGCAGACCTGGCGACATGTCTTTGGTAGGAGTGTGTCCAGAACACCTTTCATCTTTGGCTTCGGTTTCATGAGGCTGGTAAACAAACCTGGACATCATGGCCTGAGGGTGGGATGGAGGTGGAGGGCAGGGTTCAGAATGGGAGAAGAAGGTCAAAAACATGGGTTTCAAATCCTTGGGAGCGGATGGAAAGCAAGAGTCAAGGAACTGAGGAAGACAGGGACTGGGGATTGTGGGTAGGGAGAAGTGAGCATCAGAGAGCTTGTGAGCTGCACTCATAGGTTTCCTAAGTGGTTACCCACTTGTGTGGAAATCTCAGGCATGCATGAAATTGTGGGACAGAAAATGCGTTTGCTCTTGAGAGTTAAATTTGATGATACATGTGAGAATGCGTTTTACACTGTAAACTGCCGGACGCATGTAAAGTATTGTTCTTCCTAATTACAGGGGCAGTATGGCTCTCCATAATCCACAGCACCTGCTGCTGAATGGAATGGCCTCATCTCGATACCCTGTTCATTCATGGATTTGTCCTTTGAAGTAAAGGCCAGCTTAGTCATAACTCCCAAGTCTGGGCAGTTTGAAAAGCTACTTGTTGTGTGGATGTAGAACCCTAAATTCTGTTTTTACGGTTTGCCTCAAAAGCTAGAGAGAAAAAAATTAAAACACAATAAACAAGCCTTGAGATGAAATAACATCTTTTAAGTTTGTCTTCCATCTAAAGATTTTACTGTAGATAGGGTGATCATATAATTTATTATCCAAACCAGGACACTTTCAAAAGTGAAATGGGGCCCTATTAATAATTATGCCCAGGACTACCCAGGATGAGCTGGAATGAAGGCAGGGTTGCCCTACATTAAGGGGAAAGTTTAATTGCGTTTAAACTCGGCATCTTACTCAACTTCTTTAAGGTAAAGTAGTTCAACCTACTTGACAGGATTATCCCCATGTAAGTTATTTCTTTCAAAATTATTTCTTGGGGCCATTGAGTGATTATTTGTATATTATTAGGTAGAATATATCAGTTTCTGGTTGTTCTACGGTTGGATATAAGTGAGCTAGCAATTATTTAGCACTTTATATTTTGTATAACTGTGCTTAGGTTTACATATTTTAATTTAATCCTTCCCAGCTCTGTGAAGTATCCCCACTGAAAACATGAGGAAAGAGAGGCTTAGAAAAATTAAGTAACTTGACCAAGAACACATGGGTATTTTAGCCCATGCCTCACTGACTTCGGAACCCTAAGTACTTTTATAGGATGTTGTTTTGGTTTTCTGGCACAGGGTTTGCCTCAGCAGGCTAGGTTCTTGGCAGTTGAGTACGATTTCCTGAAAGACATAATTATGTCTACCATAATTTCTACCATATAGTGTTGTAGTGTCTGTATATATTTATTTTGAAGAGAACAGTGAGCTGAAGCAGAAAAATCACTGTCAAGTAAATTGTTGCAGGTGTTTGTGTCAATTTGTGTTAAAAGTGTTCCTCCTTACTTGATTAAGATAGTGGTTTTGGTGGCAATCAGGTAGGCAATGTGATATAAAAAGGATACAGCTTTTTTTTTTTTTTTTTTTTTTTTTTTTTTTTTTTACAGCTAATTTTTTTAAACCCTTACTCTGGGCTAGCTGCTGCACTGAGCAGAGCTGCTGGGCCATGCAACTAGAGAACAATTCAGAAGCCTAACATGATGGCCCTGGAGCTCAGTTCCTTTTAATCCTTGTAACAACCCTATGTGACATTAGATCAAGAAAACTAAGGTTTGAAGAGGTGAGTAATTTAGCAGCAGTCATGTGGCTAGAATGTGGCAAAGCTGGGAATTGAATCCAGGTACTGTCTGAACCGAGTGCCTTGAGTCTTAACCATCCTACTGTCTTCTATTGGGATGAGTCAGGTTACGGGGGCTGAGCTGGAGACCAGGGCCTTCTGTTGCATGTGTACTGATTCACCAAGTACCTTATTCAAGCCTCTTCTGGTTTCAGATAACTTGAAATCCACTGGGCTAGCTTATGTAAAAGGGGATTTATTATAAGAAACCAAGGGTGTTTCATGGCACCCCAGAAGAGGATGGACCACAAGATCTTTTGAAGGACTATAAAAACAAGATACTTCTCCACACTGCTTCCCTCTAGGCAATGTGATTTTTTATCTCTGCTGCTTCTGTTTGCACATTACTTCATTCTTCTCCCTGCAGATTGATTTTCTGTTGTGTGTGTGTGTGTGTGTGTGTGTGTCTGTATTAGTCAAGGTTCTCCAGAGAAATAGAACCAACAGGATATATTTATTTTTCTGTTTATTTATTTATTATAAGGTATTGGCTCATGCAAGTATGTACACAGAGAAGTACCAGAATCTGTAGTCGGCAAGCTGGGTACCCAGGAGGGCTGATGGTTTAGTTCTAGTCCAACTATGAAGGACTGAGAACGAGGAGAGCCTGTGGTGTAAGTGCCAGTCCAAAAGCAGGCAGCCTCGAGATTCAAGCCGAGTCAATGTTTCAGTGTGAGTCCGAAGGCTGGAAAAGACTGAGGTCCCAGCTCAAAGCTGTCAGGCAGGAAATGTTCCTCCTTGCTTGTGGGAGGATCCACCTTTTGTTCTATGTACACCTTCAACTGATCGGACTAGGCCCATCCACATTGGGGAGGGCAGTCTCCTTGATACAGTCTACTATTTCAAATGTTAATCTCATCTAGAAACACTTCGCAGACATACCCAGAATAATATTTGACCAAAATATCTGTTCACCCCATGGCCCAATTAAGTTGACCCATAAAATTAACCATCACAATATCTATGGCCTCAACATGGCTTTCTTCCCCAGCCCTAAACAGGTAATGTACTCAGAACTTCTGTGCTATGAGTCAACTGGGTAGTGTCCCTCTATCCCAGTTTTAGGTTCCTTGGAAAGAAAGAAAGAGAGTCTGGTTGCTCCAGCTTGGGTCAGGTCTGGTTCATCCAGCTGGGTAGGGAGAGCCTCATGGAATAAACATGGGTCCCTCCTGCTCAGAAAGGGAGCATGTAGGTTGAGTGATACCTAGGACTTAGTCTCCTAAGTAAGCATAGTTTGGGGATATGCTTCAAATAACGGTGACGTTTCCAAAGGTATCACAGAAATGGTGTTCTTTAGCTGGCAGGATTCCAAAGTAAGGGAGGAGATTGTGGAATAATGACCACCAGAAAAAGTTAATTCTACGAGAAGTTATTTTTTTTAATTTATTTTTCTACTTAAAATATAAACTACTAAACTGTGATTGTGATTGTGTTACTTTGCATTGCTTTTCAGTAGTGGCCACTACAGTTTATAAGGTAAACGATTTTTTAAATGTTACCAGATTTTCAGTCCTGGATGTGGGAATTAAGAAAGAGCATATAATAGTTGATCCATTAAGCATTTAGGTTTATGTTGTATGGAGAGTGTAGTGAAGGTGAGGGTTGCCAGGGTTCAGATATGCAGACAAATTATTTCTATTTGAAATCACCTTGAACAGCACAGCAATTTGAAGTAGTTTGGCTGTCAGTTTTGAAAAATTTCAGCATAGCTATTTCTTGTTGCCTTGGGTTATATAATCAGAGAGTATCTATTCATGATTTGAATACTCTCACAGTTTTAATAGGAATCTATCAGGCATAAAACACATACAATTAATCAGTGAGTCAAATTTTTAAAACTTGGAGTATATGGATTGGGTGTTGAAAGCATATTTTCTTAAATATTTGGCCCAGGTAATTTTCCCACATACATAGAAGCAAATTCTGTATAATTACCTATACATTATTGTGACAGGCAGACTCTAAGATGGCCCTCAATCTTTTGGCATTCATGCCCTTGTGTAATAGCCACCACTTGAGTATAGGCTAGATGTAGGGACTTGCTTCTAACCATGACAAAGGTGATGAAATGTTACTTCCATCATTAGGTTACAAAAGGTTTCACTGTTGTCCTGCTTGCAGACTCTCTTTATTGTCCTCTTGGTTTGTATCTTTGATTAAGAATGCTGTGATTTTGGAAAGGCCCATGTGGCAAGTAACAGAGAGGGGACTCTGGCCAAAAAACAGTGAGGAACTGAGTCCTCAGTCCATCAACTGTCCTGAAACTGAATTCTGCAAACAACCATGTAAGATTTGAAGTAGAGCCTTCCACAGCTGAGCCTTCAGATGAGACTCTAGCTCTAGCTGACACTTTGATTGCAGGCTTGTGAGAGACCTTGAAGCAAAGGGCCCATCCAGCCATATTCAGATTCCTGACCCACAGAAACTGAGATAATAATACACATGTATTGTTTTAAGCCACTAATCTGGTGGTAATTTATTATGTATATAGATAACTAATACAGTTGTTGTCTGGACTTCTCTCTCTTTCAGCAGGCACAAGAAATTGGGCAACATCTAGGAGCAGGTGGGTAGGAATTAACCTCTGGGGTTTTTTTTTTTTAGGTTTTGATTTTACTTTATTTTTTAAGATTTTTTTTTTATTGAATTTTTTTTTTTCTTCACTGTTATGTTTGCCTTCAACACTTTTTTTAAAACATCTTTATTGGAGTATAATTGCTTTACAGTGGTGTGTTAGTTTCTGCTTTATAACAAAGTGAATCAATTATACATCTACATCTGTCCCCATATCTCTTCCCTCTTGCATCTCCCTCCCTCCCACCCTCCCCATCCCACCCCTCTAGGTGGTCACAAAGAACCGAGGTGATCTCTCTGTGCTATGCGGCTGCTTCCCACTAGTTATCTATTTTACGTTTGGTAGTGTATATATGTCCATGCCACTCTCTCACTTTGTCCCAGCTTACCCTTCCCCCTCCCCGTATCCTCAAGTCCATTCTCTAGTAGGTCTGTATCTTTATTCCTGTCTTGCCCCTAGGATCTTCTGACCACTTATTTTTTCTTCTTTTTTCTTAGATTCCATATATATGTAATAGCATAAGGTATTTGTTTTTCTCCTGGGATAAACCCCACTTGATCATAGTGTATGATCTTTTTATTGGATTCTGTTTGCTAGTGCTGTTGGATTCTGTTTGCTAGTATTTTGTTGAGGATTTTTGCATCTATGTTCATCAGTGATATTGGCCTGTAGTTTTCTTACTTTGTGACATGTTTGTCTGGTTTTGGTATCAGGGTGATGGTGGCCTCGTAGAATGAGTTTGGGAGTGTTCCTCCCTCTGCTTTATTTTGGAAGAGTTTGAGAAGGATAGGTGTTAGCGCTTCTCTAAATGTTTTATAGAATTCACCTGTGAAGCCATCTGGTCCTGGGCTTTTGTTTGTTGGAAGATTTTTGTTTTTGGTTTTTTTTGTGGTACGCGGGCCTCTCACTGTCGTGGCCTCTCCCTTTGTGGAGCACAGGCTCCGGATGCGCAGGCTCAGCAGCCATGGCTCATAGGCCCAGCCACTACGCGGCATGTGGGATCTTCCCGGACCAGAGCACGAACCCATGTCCCCTGCATCGGCAGGCGGACTCTCAACCACTGCGCCACCAGGGAAGCCCTGTTGGAAGATCTTTAATCACAGTTTCAATTTCAGTGCCTGTGATTTGTGTGTTCATATTTTTTATTTCTTCCTGGTTCAGTCTCGGCAGGTTGTGCATTTCTAAGAATTTGTCCATTTCTTCCAGGTTGTCCATTTTATTGGCATATAGTTGCTTTATTGGCATTTTATTGGCATATAATCTCTCATGATCCTTTGTATTTCTGTAGTGTCAGTTGTTACTTCTCCTTTTTCATTTCTAATTCCATTGATTTGAGTCTTCTCCCTTTTTTTCTTGATCAGTCTGGCTAATGGTTTATCAATTTTGTTTATCTTCTCAAAGAAGCAGCTTTTAGTTTCATTGATCTTTGCTATCATTTCCTTCACTTCTTGTTCATTTATTTCTCATCTGATCTTTATGAGTTCTTTCCTTCTGCTAACTTTGGGGGTTTTTTTATTCTTCTTTCTCTAATTGCTTTAGGTGTAAGGTTAGGTTGTTTATTTGAGATGTTTCATGTTTCTTAAGGTAGGATTGTATTGTTGTAAACTTACCTCTTAGAACTGCTCTTGCTGCATCCCATAGGTTTTGGGTCGTTGTGTTTTAATTGTCATTTGCTTCTAGGTATTTTTTTGAATTCCTCTTTGATTTCTTCAGTGATCTCTTGGTTTTTAAGTAGTGTGTTGTTTAGCCTCCATGTGTTTGTATTTCTTACAAATTTTTAACTGTAATTGATACCTAGTCTCATAGCACTGTGGTCGGAAAAGATACTTGATACAATTTCAATTTTCTTAAATTTACCAAGGTTTGATTTGTGACCCAAGATATGATCTATCCTGGAGAATGTTCCATGAGCACTTGAGAAGAATGTGTATTCTGTTGTTTTTGGATGGAATGTCCTATAAATATCTATTAAGTCCATCTTGTTTAATGTATCATTTAAAGCTGTGTTTTCTTATTTATTTTCATTTTGAACTGTCCATTGGTGAAAGTGGGGTGTTAAAGTCCCCTAGTATGATTGTGTTACTGTTGATTTCCCCTTTAATGGCTGTTAGTATTTGCCTTATGTATTGAGGTGCTCCTATATTGGGTGCATAAATATCTACAGTTGTTATATCTTCTTGGATTGATCCCTTGATCATTCTGTAGTGTCCTTCTTTGTCTCTTGTAATAGTCTTTGTTTTAAAGTCTCTTTTGTCTGGTATGAGAATTGCTACTCCAGCTTACTTTTGATATCCATTTGCATGGAATATCTTTTTCCATCCCCTCACTTTCAGTCTGTATGTGTCCCTAGGTCTGAAGTGGGTCTCTTGTAGACAGCGTATATATGGGTCTTGTTTATGTATCCATTTAGCCAGTCTATGTCTTTTGCTTGGAGCATTTAATACATTTACATTTAAGGTAATTATCAGTATGCATGTTATTACCATTTTCTTAATTATTTTGGGTTTATTATTATAGGCATTTTCCTTGTGTTTCCTGCCTAGAGAAGTTCCTTTAGCATTTTTTGTAAAGCTGGTTTGGTGGTGCTGAATTCTCTTAGCTTTGCTTGTCTGTAAAGCTTTTAATTTCTCCGTCATATCTGAATGAGATCCTTACTGGGTAGAATAATCTTGGTTGTAGGTTTTTCTCCTTCATCTCTTTAAATATGTCCTTCTAATTCTTCTTTCTCTAATTGCTTTAGGTGTAAGGTTAGGTTGTTTATTTGAGATGTTTCATGTTTCTTAAGGTAGGATTGTATTGTTGTAAACTTACCTCTTAGAACTGCTCTTGCTGCATCCCATAGGTTTTGGGTCGTTGTGTTTTAATTGTCATTTGCTTCTAGGTATTTTTTTGATTTCCTCTTTGATTTCTTCAGTGATCTCTTGGTTTTTAAGTAGTGTGTTGTTTAGCCTCCATGTGTTTGTATTTCTTACAAATTTTTAACTGTAATTGATACCTAGTCTCATAGCACTGTGGTCGGAAAAGATACTTGATACAATTTCAATTTTCTTAAATTTACCAAGGTTTGATTTGTGACCCAAGATATGATCTATCCTGGAGAATGTTCCATGAGCACTTGAGAAGAATGTGTATTCTGTTGTTTTTGGATGGAATGTCCTATAAATATCTATTAAGTCCATCTTGTTTAATGTATCATTTAAAGCTGTGTTTTCTTATTTATTTTCATTTTGAACTGTCCATTGGTGAAAGTGGGGTGTTAAAGTCCCCTAGTATGATTGTGTTACTGTTGATTTCCCCTTTAATGGCTGTTAGTATTTGCCTTATGTATTGAGGTGCTCCTATATTGGGTGCATAAATATCTACAGTTGTTATATCTTCTTGGATTGATCCCTTGATCATTCTGTAGTGTCCTTCTTTGTCTCTTGTAATAGTCTTTGTTTTAAAGTCTCTTTTGTCTGGTATGAGAATTGCTACTCCAGCTTACTTTTGATATCCATTTGCATGGAATATCTTTTTCCATCCCCTCACTTTCAGTCTGTATGTGTCCCTAGGTCTGAAGTGGGTCTCTTGTAGACAGCGTATATATGGGTCTTGTTTATGTATCCATTTAGCCAGTCTATGTCTTTTGCTTGGAGCATTTAATACATTTACATTTAAGGTAATTATCAGTATGCATGTTATTACCATTTTCTTAATTATTTTGGGTTTATTATTATAGGCATTTTCCTTGTGTTTCCTGCCTAGAGAAGTTCCTTTAGCATTTTTTGTAAAGCTGGTTTGGTGGTGCTGAATTCTCTTAGCTTTGCTTGTCTGTAAAGCTTTTAATTTCTCCGTCATATCTGAATGAGATCCTTACTGGGTAGAATAATCTTGGTTGTAGGTTTTTCTCCTTCATCTCTTTAAATATGTCCTTCCACTCCCTTCTGGCTTACAGAGTTTCTGCTGAAAGATCAGCTGTTAACCTTATGGTGATTCCCTTTTGTGTTATTTGTTGTTTTCCCCTTGCTGCTTTTAATATTTGTTCTTTGTATTTAATTTTAGATAGTTTGATTAATATGGGTCTTGATGTGTTTCTCCTCAGACTTATCCTGTATGGGACTCTCTGTGCTTCCTGGACTTGATTAACTATTTCCTTTCCCATATTAGGGAAGTTATCAACAATAATCTCTTCAAATATTTTCTCAGTCCCTTTCTTTTTCTCTTCTTCTTCTGGGACTCCTATAATTTGAATATTGGTGCATTTAATGGTTTCCCAGAGGTGTCTGAGACTGTCCCCAATTCTTTTCATTCTTTTTTCTTTATTCTGCTCTGCAGTAGTTATTTCCACTATTTTATCTTCCAGGTCACTTATCCGTTGTTCTGCCTCAGTTATTCTGCTATTGATCCCTTCTAGAGAATTTTTAATTTCATTTATTTTGTTGTTCATCACTGTTTGTTTGCTCTTTAGTTCTTCTAGGTCCTTGTTAAACGTTTCTTGTTTTTTCTCCATTCTATTTCCAAGATTTTGGATCATATTTACTATCATTATTCTGAATTCTTTTTCAGGTAGACTGCCTATTTCCTCTTCATTGTTAGGTCTGGTGGGTTATTGCCTTACTCCTTCATCTGCTGTGTGTTTCTCTGTCCTCTCATTTTTCTTATCTTACTGTGTTTGGGATCTCCTTTTCACAGGCTGCAGGTTCGTTGTTCCCATTGTTTTTGGTGTCTGTCCCCAGTGGCTAAAGTTGGTTCAGTGGGTTGTGTAGGCTTCCTGGTGGAGGAGACTAGTGCCTGTGTTCTGGTGGATGAGGCTGGATCTTGTCTTTGTTGGGCAGGTCCACGTCTGGTCATGTGTTTTGGGGTGTCTGTGATCTTATTGTGATTTTAGGCAGCCTCTCTGCTAATGGATGGGGTTGTGTTCCTGTCTTGCTCGTTGTTTGGCGTAAGGTGTCCTGCACTGTAGCTTGCTGGTCGTTGAGTGGAGCTGGGTGTTGGCATTGAGATGGAGATCTCTGGGAGATTTTTGCCGTTTGATATTACTGGGAGCTGGGAGGTCTCTTGTGGACCAGTGTCCTGAACTTGGCTTTCCCACCTCAGTGACACAGTGCTGATGCCTGGCTGGAGCACCGAGAGCCTGTCCTGCACACGGCTCAGAATAAAAGGGAGAAAAAAAAGAGAGAAAGAAAGAAGAAGATAAAATAAAAGTCAAATAAAATAAAAAATAATTATTAAGAAAAAAAATTTTTTTAAGTAATCATAAAGAAAATAAAACGAAAAAAAACGGACAGACAGAACCCTAGGACAAATGGTAAAAGCAAAGCTATACAGACAAAATCACACACAGAAGCATACACATACACACTCACAAAAAGAGAAACAGGCAAAAAGTATATATGTATCATTGCTCCCAAAGTCCACCTCAAGTTGGGATGATTCGTTGTGTATTCAGGTATTCCACAGATGCAGGGTCCATGAAGTTGATTGTGGAGATTTAATCCGCTGCTCCTGAGGCTGCTGGGAGAGATTTCCCTTTCTCTTCTTTGTTCGCACAGCTCCCGGGGTTCAGCTTTGGATTTGGACCCATCTCTGAGTGTAGGTCGCAGGAGGGCGTCTGTTCTTCGCTCAGACAGGACGGGGTTAAAGGAGCAGCTGATTCGGGGGCTCTGGCTCACTCAGGCCGCGGGGAGGGAGGGGTACGGATGCGGGCCGAGCCTGCGGCGTCAGAGGCCAACATGATGTTGCACCAGCCTAAGGCATGCTGTGCGTTCCCCCGGGGATGTTGTCCCTGGATCACGGGACGCTGGCAGTGGCGGGCTGCACAGGCTCCTGGGAAGGGAGGTGTGGAGAGTGACCTGTGCTCGCACACAGGCTTCTTGGTGGTGGCAGAAGCAGCCTTAGCGTCCCATGCCCGTCTCTAGGGTCCGCGCTGATATAGCCACGGCTCGCGCCTGTAGCTGGAGCTCCTTTACGCAGCGCTCTTAATCCCGTCTCCTCGTGCACCAGGAAACAAAGAGGCAAGAAAAAGTCTCTTGCCTCTTCGGCAGGTCCAGACTTTTTCCCAGACTCCCTCCCGGCTAGCTGTGGCGCACTAGCCCCCTTCAGTCTGTGTTCTTGCCGCCAACCCCAGTCCTCTCCCTGGGATCCGACCTACGAAGCCCGAGCTCCAGCTCCCAGCCTCCGCCCGCCCCAGCGGGTGAGCAGACAAGTCTCTCGGGCTGATGAGTGCTGGTCGGCACCGATCCTGTCTTTGCAAGGTAATCTCTCGGTTTTGCCCTCCGCACCCCTGTTGCTGCGCTCTTCTGCTTGGCTCCGAAGCTCCCCCGCTCCGCCCCCTGCAGTCTCCGCCCACGAAGGGGCTTCCTAGTGGGTGGCAACCTTTCCTCCTTCACAGCTCCCTCCCACTGGTGCAGGTCTCGTCCCTATTCTTTAATCTCTGTTTTTTCTTTTTTTTTTTTTTTTGCCCTACCCAGGTTCGTGGGGGAGTTCTTGCCTTTTGGGAGGTCTGAGGTCTTCTGCCAGCATTCAGTAGGTGTTCCGTAGGAGTTATTACACATGTAGATGTATTTCTGATGTATTTGTGGGGAGGAAGGTGATCTCTGCATCTTAACTCTTCTGCCATGTTGAAGTTCCTCCCTTATTGAATTACAATGTTGTGTTAATTACTGCTGTACAGCAAAGTGACTCAGTTATACATATATACATTCTTTGGCATATTCTTTTCCATTATGGTTTACTACAGGATATTGAATATAGTTCCCTGTGCTATACAGTAGGACCTTTTTGTTTATCCATTCTATATATACCAGTTTGCATCTGCTAATCCCAAACTCCCAATCCACCTTTCCCCCACCCCCTCCCCCTTGGCAACCACCAGTCTATTATGTCCCTGATTCTGTTTCTGTTTCATAGACAGGTTCATTTGTGTCACATTTTAGATTCTACATATAATTGATATCATATGGTATTTGTCCTTATCTTTCTCACTTACTTTACTTATGATAATCTCTGGTTGTATCTATGTTGCTGCAAATGGCATTATTTTATTCTTTTTTATGGCTGATTGGTGGAATTAACCTCTGTTGAGGGCCCATGATATGCCAGACATGGTGACAGGCTCTAAGATTCAGCAGAGCCAAATTGTAAGGCCTTTGTTATTACCTCCATTTTACAAAAGTGGAAATAGACATTCAGAGAAGTGAAATTATTTGCCCAAGTTTACATGACTTATAAGAGGCAGAACCAGTGTTTGAATGCAGGTCTGTCTTACTCCAGTGTCTCTGTTCCTTCCGTGCATCTGGCTAACTCCTTCAAGCTATGACAAACACTGGTGTGGCATTATTACCTAGAAAAAAAGGATTAAACAAAGACAGTTCATATTTAAGCATTCACCAAGTAGCCAAGTACCTTCTGTGGCTTGTTGTCAGGACTCACCCCCACCCCTTTGTCTTTCTTCTCAGTGTCATGTTCCCACCAGCTATTCTTTTGCTTCTCTCTTCCTGCCCTCCATCTCCATCTAAACCTGTGTTTCATAGCCCTACTTGTATTGCCCCCTTTATTATTCTCAAACAAAATTCATGGACAGTATTGTCTACCTACACATTTAATTTTTAAAAATGGATATAATTTCATAACTGAAGTACAAGGAAAATAATTTATAATAAAATAAAATGCATTTAAATATGAAAATGTTCCAGCGCAACTATACCAGAAGACATAATGAAGTAGATAAGCTTGCACGTAAAAGTGGAATTAGCTAAAATTCTGATGATTTAGAATTGTATTTGTTGTATTGGTGGCTCAGATATCTAGTTGTTTGCTTTCAGTGATAGGATTTCATGAAATGGTAGACAATACTTCATAGTATTTCTGTCAAAACAATAATGCACTTGATTTGCACTATAACTTCATTTTAGATAATTTAGTATAAATAAGAATTATGAAAATAAAATTGACTTCAGTTCTAAACTCAGATGATTATAAACAGGTTTTTACTATGTGAATGTCTGGTGAGACACTTGAAAATCATATGGGATAGTTTTTTATTGTGTGGGATTGTGTGGCATCCCTGCCTTCACCACTGAATGCTGATAATGATAACAGCCCAGAATGCCCCCAGAATTTCCAGATGATACATATCAATACATATAAGTATGAAGAAAATCAATATGAACACAATCAAATATGAAGAGAGAAGGAGAAACATTAAAAAACAAGTGATTGCATGAATAATAGTTCATTAACAAGAATAGATGAATTTCACAGGCTTTATGTACTTATATGTAACTCACAACATGTAAGTATATAAAGCCTTTGAAATGACATATATTATATGAACTGTATAATATACTATTTATATTATATATGCTAATATAACTATATTATTATTATTTTTTTTAACTATATTATTTATGTTACAATTTTTATAGAAAGTCTTTTATTAATAAGTAAAAGTTCCCAGAGACAACTTTTTCCTCCATTGTTTTTTTTTTTTAATAAATAATATTCTTTTTTCTTTAAAACCCGCATTTGTTTATTTTTGGCTGTGTTGGGTCTTCGTTTCTGTGCGAGGGCTTTCTCTAGTTGTGGCAAGCGGGGACCACTCACTATCGCGGCCTCTCTTGTTGCAGAGCACAGGCTCCAGACGCGCAGGCTCAGTAGTTGTGGCTCACGGGTCTAGTTGCTCCGTGGCATGTGGGATCTTCCCAGACCAGGGCTCGAACCTGTGTCCCCTGCATTAGCAGGCAGATTCTCAACCACTGTGCCACCAGGGAAGCCCTCCTCCATTGTTTTATACATTGGAAATATATCTTCATACATAGATACCTTTATATCCCAGGGAGTATGTCTTTAGTTTACATTGATAAGAGAAGAAGATAAGCTAAGAGGAGATCTCATATCTCAAGTGGATAAGTTGAAATTAGACATTAAGAAGAGCTTCATTTGAGGGACACAGGGTGTTTTAACGTGTTTCAGGTAAAGGATTGGTGTTGCGTTCTCTGTCGATTATAATGATAAGGGGTGATTTGTATAGTGTGAGGAAGCTGGGCCTAAATGTCCATCCAGTGATGTATCAGCCATGGCCCAGTCAGGAAAAGAGAAACCACTTCAGCTATTTGAACAGAGATAATCTAATATCAGAAATTAACAGGTTAAACAGGTATTGAAGGACTGAAAAGGGGAAACGAACAGAACTCTGAGGTAACACATAGATAATAATTGTAGAAAGCAGCTACCATCTTAGGGCTGGAAGATCAAAAGGAAGAAATTCACAGTTACCAGAATTTAGAAATTCAGAGGAAGAGCCCACAGGGCTGGGACCCAGGCCTCTGAGGAGGTGCTGGTACTTTGGAGAGCTGGGACACACTTCCCTTCCAGTGGCTTTTACAGAATCAAACCAACAAGTATGAACTCCTACTCTCTGTGAAGCATCACTACAGACCCTAGAGTACTCTACACAGATGTCAAATCAGTAATGATTCTCAAAACAAAAGTCATGGATTAGATCTAAACACTGGTGGGACATTTCCTCCTTTTATTCTTGTCCTTAAATTACCTAGAATAATTACACTGGTTAGGTCTAGGCGTAAGCCACTAAGCCATACTATTGCATTCCTTTCAAACTGTTTGTATCAAGAGAAGCTTGCATATTTGACAGTGTTCAGAACAAGCCCAGAGAAATAAAGCAAAGTGAGACCTTAACCTCCTTTTCGTGATTTGTTTACAGTCTTAACAAGATTGGAAAGAATAATGTTATCTAATACTTACATAACACTTATGATGTGGTAGATATTATATGTGCTTGATATCTGATTTTTTAAAAATGTATTATTGGGACATGTTTAAGTTGCCCCCAGACCCAGTGAGGTGGGGGCCATCATGCTAGTTGTTGTTATTATTATTATTCCTCGTATTTTATAGGTGAGGAAACTGAGGTATGGTTGAATAACTTGTCCAAGGTCACACAACTAGTAAGTGCAAAGTTAAGATGTAAACCAGCCAGTTTGACTCTAGAGTACATGATCTTAACTACTAAGCCATATTGGCAATTTATATCTATAAAACGTGTGTTCTTATTTGTCTATGGATGGATAGCAAATCAATTCATTTCTTCAGCAATGATGTAGTTTAGTAGGAATGCTGGCTTGGGGATTGGGAGAATGAGGTTCAAAACCTAAGTCTTCCAATAATTTTCTTAGAGATTTTATGAGAGTCATCCTAGCAGTTTGGGCTCTTTGTAAAATGAAGAGGTCGAATAAAATTATTTTAGAGATTTTTTTCTACCTATCATTGTTTTATGATTTGTAAAAGTCGTTACTTTTTAGGAATTGGGAGCTAGAGGTGAAGCCTGGCTTGCAGGGTGAGTTAGCTGTCAGTTTCCTAATATGTGTCAGACATAAACTTGGTAGGGGTAGTGTGATTGATAGCTAAGTAGACGGAGATTGTCAAGGACAAATAGAGTAAGGACTCATTTTATTCAGACATTTGGGCACTATGGGTTGACCGTTGTTTTAATTCCCATTTTTTGCTGAATTTCTATTTTTCTGCACTAGAAGTCAGTCTTGCTGGGAACTTTCAAAACACTGCTTAGAAGTAATTTCATCTCTGGAGCTTTAGCCAAGAGAGGATGGTCTCTTCTGCTAGCTTCCCTTGCTCCTAAGGGACTGTCTACTTTCCCAGTTTCCCTGGTGGTGCAGTGGTTAAGAATCCGCAGTGCTTAAGCTATCTATCTATTTATAGATAGCTCATCTACAGACTTACCTTTGATCCAAACACTGGAGAGCTAGAGTCCAGAGACTGAAAAATGCCCACAAACTAGAAAAATCTAGCAAAAGTGTTCTCAGATTAGAAGATAGGCGATGAGGGGCTTCCCTGGTGGTGCGGTGGTTGAGAATCTGCCTGCCAATGCAGGGGACACAGGTTCGAGCCCTGGTCTGGGAAGATCCCACATGCTGTGGAGCAACTGGGCCCGTGAGCCACAATTGCTGAGCCTGCGCGTCTGGAGCCTGTGCTCCGCAACAAGAGAGGCCGCGATAGTGAGAGGCCCGCGCACCGCGATGAAGAGTGGCCTCCGCTTGCCACAACTAGAGAAAGCCCTTGCACAGAAACGAAGACCCAACACAGCCATAAATAAATAAATTTAAAAATATCTCCAACTCACGGTGACCTGTGAAAACCCGATGCTAAGTAAAGGAAGCCAGACATAGAAGTTCATATGTGATGCATTATTCCATTTATAAAAAAAAAAAAAAAAAGAAGATGGGAGATGAGTTGTGTTGGCTTAATAAACCTTATCCTAAGGTTATGGAGGGAACATGGGTGTGTGTGGAGTGGGTGTATGTGTGTGGGGAAAGCTTTTCTCTTATTCTCCAAGCAGTGACATTCCCTTTTACCCTTAAGCATTCTCTTTTTTTTCCATTTCCTTCTCTCCTACTCACATTTTCCAAAGCCTTGATTTTTATGAAAGAGCTGAGTCTTCAAAGCCTTTACATAAATGGGTTGTATTGTAGCATGTAGCACTTATCAGCAGTTCTATAAAATTAATGGGTTTATTTAGAGTCAAAAGTGATTTCAAATTAGGTTCTAAGTGTTGCCAAGTGTCACAGTTGACGTTGTTTTGGTAAATTTAGAACAAAAGAATAATTTTGGCTCATGTTTAGTAATAAAGTTGAATACAGATAACCTAGTTTGTTTTCCAAATAATTCTTTGTAATCTTTGAATTGTGTCAGGATATTTTTTTTTACTATTTATAATATTGCAGTGAAATATATTTTTTTACTATTTATAATGCAGTGAAATAAATGCATCATTATCATAATGGATGATGTCCATCCCATATACACTCAAGAACCACAAGGCTGATGAGAAGGGAGTGTGTGTGTGTGTGTGTGTGTGTGTGTGTGTGTGTGTGTGTGTGTGTAATATGTATGCCTATAGTTGTAGATATGCTAGATAGCATGGGCAGTGAGAATGAGTGGCATCTTGATAGGGTACACATTAAGGGAGTGTGTGTGTGTGTGTGTGTGTGTGTGTGTGTGTGTGTGTGTGTGTATAAAATGTATGCCTATAGTTGTAGATATGCTAGATAGCATGGGCAGTGAGAATGAGTGGCATCTTGATAGGGTACACATATGGGCTATTCCTAATTTATATTGCAGTAGAAGAAAGAAGCGAAGTCACTTTACTGCATCTCGAACTTGTGGTACCTGTTCTTAGGTCTTGTGCTCTTCTAGAATTGAGCTAGAGGATCCTAGAGAATTTTCCTGGAGCTCTGTCAAGCTGTAGGAGGGACCCATCTGAGGCACTCCATCCTGCACAGTCAGGAGTTAATGGAAGTTTGAGGCAAGAAGTTGGTTTGGTTCTTTCTGCATAAGCCAGGCAGCTGATTTTCCTGGTGACAGATGAAGAGCCAGGATGAATGTGTTTTACTGAAGTATTTGGCTTTGGTTTACTCCAGGCTGTGAACTTGTCACCTCTAGTTCTTATTTAAATTTATAATCTTTAGAGGAGAGGAATTCATAATGTGGGTAATATGGGTGATGAAGTAGTATGACAAATGTCTTATTTGATGCCTCATCACCATAACATGGCATGTGATCTCTGTATGTGCATGTCTCTGCATTTGCCTATGGTCACTTTTCTTCAGTTAATTGTGTATTTGGGTAAATGAGTTCTTGTGATTTAACATAGAAATTAAATTTCAAGCAGTACAAGTGACAGCATTTTTTTTCTTGTGATAGGAGGTAGACTTGAAACATTAGAGGTCATTCTAGCTCAATCCCTCCATTTTACAGGTAATGACATATAGAGGCAGTACATAGCATAGCATATTGGTTAAGGGTGTAGACCAGGAGTACGATACACCTGAGATTGAATCTAAACTCTCCCTAGGATCACCTCTGGGACCTTGAACAAGTGACAACATTTGTACGTACCTCATAGAAACTTAGAAAATTAAGATAATATATGTTCAGAATTTCACATAATTATTGATACATAAGACATGCTAATATGTTAAGTAGCATAGTGTGAAATTAGCACAGTAAACAACAGACTTTAGACCAAATAACCAGGTCTTTTGAGCTGAAAGTCTTTGCCTTGTCATCTTTCACCAGATATAAACTCTGTGAGGACAGAAGATTGTTTTTTCACTAAGAATTTGAGAGCCCATTGTATGCCCATGTGAACAAGAAAAAGTCTCACCTTATATTCTAATGGGAATAGCAATCAACAGGTAAATACCTAAGATATCTTTTCATAGGGTGATAAGTACAATAGAAAGAAGCAAAGCAGAATAATAGGGCTCAGAGGGATGGGGATAATACTTTAGAATGGATGTCCAGAGACAGCTTCTGATTTAAGTGGGGAGTAAGCCATCTGAAGATCTAAGGAAGAGTGTTCCTGGAAGAGAGAAAAGCAAGTGTATCGGACTTGATGTGATTCTGGTTTAGCCAGATCATTTAGGTCCTTAGAGACTGAAATAGGGAGTTCAGAGATTTTAAGTGTGATGGGAACTCCTTTGAAGGGCTTTAAGTAGAGAACTGATATTATCTAACTTATAAAGAGGAGGTTCTGGTTACTGTGTTGAGAATAGACTGGGTGGGAGGGAAAGAGTGGAAACAGGAAAACCAGTTAGGTTATTGCAGCAGCCCCAGTGAGATGGATGGAGGGTTCAGATCTGAGATGGGTTTTGATGACAGGACTTGCTGAAGGATTGGATGTGATGATAAGAAAAGGAAGAATCAAGGAAGAACTCTAGGTGTTTTTCCTGAGCATGTAGTGAATGGCAGTACCATTACCCTACATGGAAAAAAATTGAGTTTGAGGGTAGGAGATCAGGATTTTATTTTGAACATATTATATTTGTGATACCTGTTTAGTCCTTCAAGTGAGGATGTCAGGTACATAGTTGGATATATAAGTCTGGCCCTCTGGAGTGAAGTGGGAGCTAGAGATAGAAATGTGGGAGTTAACAGTATAGAGAAGATATTTGATGTCATGGGACTACAAGGGACTTCCCAGGAGGAGAGTGAAGATGGAGAAAACAGCCAAGAACTGAGCCTTGGGGCAACCAACATTGGAGGCTGAGAAGAGGGAGAAATTGATAAGTTACAATCAGCGGGGTAAGAGGAACACAAAGATAGAAGATGTCCTGGAAACCAAATGAACAAAATGTGTGAAGAAAGGAGTGATTAACTTGGTCAAATGTTGCTAAGAGGTTGGGAAAGATGAAACCTGAAAATTCTCTATTGAATTGGAGAAGATGGAGGCCACTGTTGGCCTTGACAAGAGGACAAAGGCCATGTTGTTGTGTCTGGCTTTTTCACTGCTATGTTTCCTGTGAAATACATTGTGTCTGGAACATAACAGAAACTTAAAAACATCTGTAGAATGCTGGATGAATGAATGAATGAATGTATTGACAAGCCAGACTTTCCTCCTTTTTGTAGTCTCAGTGCAGTCTTTGCTTATTTTAGACTTTATTTGTTTTTTTTTTTTAACATCTTTATTGGAGTATAATTGCTTTACAATGGTGTGTTAGTTTCTGCTGTATAACAAAGTGAATCAGCTATACGTATACATACATCCCCATAGCTCCTCCCTCTTGCGTTTTCCTCCCACTCTCCCTATCCCACCCCTCTAGTGGCTGCTTCCCACTCGCTATCTATTTTACATTTGGTAGTGTATATTGTCCATGCCACTCTCTCACTTCATCCCAGCTTACCCTTCCCCCTCCCCGGGTCCTCAAGTCCATTCTCTATGTCTGCGTCTTTATTCCTGTCCTGCCCCTAGGTTCTTCAGAACCATTTTTTTTGTTTGTTTTTTAGATTCCATATATATGTGTTAGCATACGGTATTTGTTTTTCTCTTTCTGACTTACTTTACTCTGTATGACAGACTCTGTGTCCATCCACCTCACTACAAATAACTCAATATTGTTTCCTTTTATGGCTGAGTAATATTCCATTGTATATATATGCCACATCTTCTTTATCCATTCATCAGTTGAAGGACACTTAGGTTGCTTCCATTAGACTTTAGTTTTTGGTTTTATCAGGGACAAAATCATATGATTATAATAAAACACGTACATGGCTTTCTCTCAGCTAACAGTCTGTAATATTGACTGAACATTTACCTCACATGTTAATTAATGAAGTTTATAAAGCACCATAGTTCTAGACAATGTCCTGCATTATACAGTAGAATGAAGTAGTTAAAGAAGTGATCGATCCATTAATACTCTACACCCTGTCCTCCCTGTTCCTGAGTCTGCAGAGTCTCTCTGAGTCACCCTGGGGTTTATCAGTTACCCAAAGGCTGCTGTGGCTTGAATGTAGAACACTGTTAATAGAACAGACCAGAGGTTACTTCAGGCCATTTCAGTCTGGGCCATACAGATCTTTTCCCCTTTTCTTTGAGATGTTAACCAGCAAGGATACTCTCAGTTGGTTGCAGTAGGAAAAGTCCAGCCTTGCAGTTTCTCATACAGTTCTCTGAGGTACCCTGGGGTGACACAGGGAATTCACTGGGAGGCTGTGGGATTAATTTTTTTTTTTAAGGAAGACAGAAATAAACATCTGTCAGTTACTCTGTGAACTACTGGTTCAAGGTAGTTCATAGTTTCAGTATTAGATCACTGCATTACTTTTTAATGATGTCATATCTTTGCAAAGCTGGGCTCCTGGGGTTCACTGCCCTAAAAAAACAGTACTGTATAAAAATGTGGAGCAGGAAATGGGGTGGGGGGGTTCAAACTCATTTCAGAGTTTGAGAAGCTGTGCAGTGCCAGCAGCATACACATCTTATTAAAAATCGTGGTTATTTAAGAATGAAATAAAAACATTACTTTCATATCAATTTATTTCTAGTTTGTGAATGACTACCAAGCTGTTAGAACATAAGTACTTATTAAGTTGTTTGGAGCTACCTATTTAACAGATGGAACTGCTAGGTATCTCTCTTGGCTCAGGGGAGCCATGAAAAAATTACCAAGACACCAGGAACTGATAGATTTTGAGAACCTCTGGTTTAGCCTTTTTGGCTTCTAGCAAGAAGAAAAGGAGAGAGGGAACCATTCTGCTGCCATCTCCAGCTTGGCCTGTTTGATTCCCAGCATCTCACCTAAGTCCACGCCGCTTAGTGTTCTGTGAGGCATTCCTGTGAATGATTGGGTGAATTTGCAAAATTAACAGGTATTGATGAACATTCTTATATTACAGCTGTGCCAACAACCCTACTTATGGGTGGCCAGTGTTACCTCTCACCCAGGAAAGAGTGACAGCATTTTCTGTCCTTTTTCCTCTTTCTCCCCCTTGAGCTCTGTGCCACAGCTCCTAGAACCAGGTTCAGATTTATTGGTTAGAGAGACTTTTCGGACTAGCCTGGGTCTCTCCCCTAACCATTCATTTCTGTTTTATTTTCCTCTCCATGGCAATGTATTTTGAGCACTAGACAACTACCTTACATGTGAACTTTCAGAGCACAGCCCTTTATAACATGGGGATCATCTGGATTGGTGGAGAGCCGTTTCTGGAGATAATATTAGAGGATACACTTAGTTATGATGTATTATATTTGGCCCTTAAAACCTTAAGAAATTCATATCTGTTCATAGGAGGAGCATGGTGCTTTGTGTGTGTGTGTGTGAGATTCAAGAGAAGAAGGTGAAAAAGATCCATTTCACAGGTTCATGAGCAGTGCCATGTGATTTAAGACTTTCTGAAATGGGAATTGCGCTTAGTGAAATTGTGGGTTTATGGTCATTGACAAAGGTGAAATGCAGAGAAATGAGAGAATGTGATGTGTCTTTGTCTGTTTTGCTCAGGGGTATTCTAAGGGCTCAGAATGCCAGAGATGTATCCTTTACCTTCACTTTTGTGCCTTTTTCTGCTGAGTGGGTTGACTCTCTTGAATTATCTCCTTGGTTACTTGTCACTTTATTCTTGATACCAGCCTTCTCAGTTTTAGTCTTCAGAATTACTGTGAGTAGTGGGAAGGGTGTTTGGTTTTTTCCCACCATAGACGTATTCTTCCCTATCTCTGTCTGTTTCTTCTTAATCTCTATCTTTTCATTTCACCATCTCCTCTGTTCTCTTTTCATCTCAATCTACCCCTCCTCCTTCTCTCTTCTTCCCCCTCCCCCTGTCTCTCTTTCATCCCTTCTCCTCCATCCCCGTATCTCCTCTTCATTGCTTCCATCACAGCAGCGTCCTCAAGCCCCATGTCTCACTCTCACGTATCCCCAAAGGAAAGAGGTGCTCACACTGAATTGTGGGTATCTACCCCAGACCTGAATTGAGCATCAAAGCTTTTTGATATTTTCTGTGTTGAACTTGTGGATGGGACACAGATGATTTCTATAAATGAGTTTTACCCTGGGATGAGTTAACCAGGACTCATTTCCCTCATCAGTTTTCTAGAATTCCATAAAATTCAGAAAACTTAGCCTGTGTTCGCTGCTTGGGTTTAAATGTCTCTAATACTAGGACCACATTATCTCCAGAGCAGCACTGCTGTGTAGAAATAATGTGGTAGCCACAAACATGAGCCACAGAAGTAATTTAAAAATGTTTTAGTAGGCAAATGAAAAAGTAAAAAATCAAATAGTGAAGATAATTTTAATAATATATTTTAGTTAACCAGATATATTCAAAACATTATCATCCCAATATATAATCAGAATAAAAAGAGATTAATGAGATATGTTACATTCTTTTTTTCTTACTAAGTCTTTGAAATCTGGTGTATATTTTATACTTAGAGCACATCTCAATTTGGACAAGCTCCATTTCATTGCTTAAGAACCACATGTACTAGTGGCTACTGTATTAGACATTGAAGCTCCACATAGAAGGACATGGAGAAAAAAGATTGATTTTAGGCAATTAATGAACTGAAAGTATTTCTTGAGCTTCATGCTTCCAGAATGCTGAGTAAATGGAGCAGGTGCTCGACTAATAAGATGGGCTTGGAAAGCACCTTCAAGTTCAATATCAGTCTTTTAATGGCCTTAATCAAATATCTGGTTGGCTGTGGGGTCTGGGGACTTGACCTGAGGGATAGAAGGCTAGGGGTCACTGCCATTTTCTGTACAACCTCTCAATTCCCCCTCTTCTATATTTCTACCCCCCATGGAATTTTCCCACTTCTTGTAAGTCTAGGACTTAAACAAATAAGGATTAGTCCTTCTGGTGAAAATAACTTAGCAGTTAAGAGCTCAAGTAGGTCCTTTAAGTTCTGATACACATTCTCTTCCTTTTTACACCTTGGTTTGCATGGCAAAGGAGATTTACCTTTTTCCTTGAAATTAACAAATGACTTCTTATCCCAGAAAGGCTCAAAAGTCAGCAAATTTAAGTAATATATTTTCATAGTTTGCATGTCACAGTGACAGGAAGGTGCTGCTTACCTCCACCCCCCATTTTGAACAGAGACAAGTTTGAACAGGCCCTGCCCCTTTCACCTTGGTTAAGCATTATCTTGTGTTCTTTGGGTTACTCTTGCATAACACTATCACAGCATAAACTGAAAGTGCCCCCATTTAACTTTGGTCTGAATCTGCCCTAAAGATGAAGGGATAGTGTTGTGGGGGTGAGGAGTTGGTGAGTTGTCAATAACTAGGTAAATAAAATGGGAATATGGTTAACTTTAACCCCTCCCACCTAAGTCTCTCCACACTTAACTTCCATTTATTTTCTTCCACATGAAATGAGGAGTTTGATTAGATGAGAAACTCCCAGTGTTTCTTCTGAAGAAGGTCTGTTTTCCATTCCTTATGTGCTAAGGGGAAGGTAGAGGGTGCTGCCTGTACTAGTGGGGATTGGGAACTCCTGGTTCTGCAACCCGTTATCTGGCTTTTCTTAGAAATGAGCAAACTGGAGACCCTTGGATCTCATGTAACCTAAAGTCCTCTGGTAGTTTCAGTTTCTAGGTTTCTGACTTTTGTAGAATCCTTGAAGTGTTGCTTACCTATGCTTTTGCAACAAAGAGGTATTGATAGGATCTGAGTGGTGGGGTCTCCATTAATGAAGTACCTGGAATGTTTGGTTGCGGGGAGGTGTTATGCAGGCAAGTAGGGAACAGGTAGGAGATGGCAAACCCATAAGGGCCCATTGGTGTTTACCAGAGTAAATTTGTTTGCTGGATGACATCTGGGGCTTTGTGATAGTAAGCTATGTTTAGAAATAGCATTGGAGAAATACAGAGGTTGAATGATTTCCACATGTTAGGAATGTGGAGGGTTGCTTGGATAAAAGAGAAAAGAATCCAAGCAATGTCATACTAGGGTAGTCCAGTATTTTGTTTTCAAGGGACTTCAAAATTTTAAATATATTTACATTTACTATTGTAGCAATAAAAAAAGAAACCAACACATGAAAACATAAAATCACCCGCATTTCTGCCACACAAAACCAACTGGTCTAGTTTTCTGTTGTTTCTGAGAGTTCCAAGGGCTGATTTATAAGTGAACATGGCTCCCCTTGGTGACAATATCCTCAGAAGCAAAAGGCCATCTTCCAAATATGCTTCCTTTCTCCCTCCCTCCCTTCCTTCCTTCCTTCCTCCCTTCCTTTCTTTCTGTTGCGCCGGGTCTTAGTTGCGGCAGGCGGGCTCCTTAGTTGCAGCTGGCAGGCTCCTTAGTTATGGCACGCAAGCTCTTAGTTGCAGCATGCATGTGGGATCTAGTTCCCTGACCAGGGATCGAACCTGCGTCCCCTGCACTGGAAGGTGGATTCTTAACGTCTGCACCACCAGGGAAGTCCCCAAATATGCTCCTCCTTTATGCATTATGAGTCTGCCTTTTTTTTTTTCTTAAACTAAATTTTTTATTTTGGAACAATTTTAGATTTACAGAAATATTGCAAAAATAATACAGAGATAAAACCCCAAAGACAAGCGCCTGATACTTCCCTGCAGGCCAACTATCTGACTAAGGTTATTTGAGGACTGACAATGAACTTTAAGGTTCATGAACTTTCCCAATCGCATCTTACTGGCCAATATTACCTAAATTACTTTTTATTACATTTGTCAAACCTAAGAAACCAATATTGGTATACAGCTATTCACTAAACTCAAGCCTATATATTCAGATTTCATGAATCATTGTGGATCTTTATTAGTTCATTTAAGTTATTTTTTGAAGTTTGGAATTGTCTGTGATACTACTTTATTTAAATAATGCTTTTTTCTCTCTGAAAACAATATATATACATATTTTTTTCATTGTAGAAATTAGGAAAATACTGAAAAATATAAAGAATAAAATAAATTGTAACTCCATTCCTGCCCTAATTTTGTGTTGAATGTAAGTATGTATGCATTAGCAAATTAAGTTCATTATGTTTACAGCATAGTTTAGAATTGCATATTTTTCATGTAGTATTACTTTAGGAGAAATTTAATTAAAAATCTTCAAATCAAATGTGTAATTAAAAAAAGTCATATTCCATTGTGTAATTACTCATTTATTGATGAACAACCCTTAGGCTCATTCTAACTTTGGCTACTATAATTTTTTTTTACCACTTCCCTGATGATGTTCTCAGTGTAAATTTCTAGGAGTGGAATTACTGGATCAGTGGACCTGCCTTGGTGTTTGTTGACAAGTTACCATCCAGAAACATGGTACCAATTTATATTCCCAAAGTATTCTTTCAGATACCTTACTTCACCTTTACCAGCACTGAAAGTCATAATTTTTAATCTTTCACAATTTGATAGGTGAAAAGTTGTATATCTTTTTTTTTTTTTTTTTTTTTTTTTGCGGTACACGGGCCTCTCACTGTTGTGGCCTCTCCCGTTGCGGAGCACAGGCTCTGGACGCGCAGGCTCAGCGGCCATGGCTCACGGGCCCAGCCGCTCCGTGGCATGTGGGATCTTCCCGGACCAGGGCATGAAGCCATGTCCCCTGCATCAGCAGGCGGACTCTCAACCACTGCGCCACCAGGGAAGCTCTGTATATCTTTATTTTTTTAATTCTCATTTCTCTGTCACTAAACTTGTCCTTTATTTTCTTAGCTTATATAAATGACCATATTATGCTTAATGTTTTAAACCATCTCTGATTAAATATACATTTACTGAATGGTGTGATATTACTATAAAGGTCTAAAAGGCCTTTTTCTACATAGTTAATGTACCCCCAAACTATAATTGAGTATTGCTTATCCTGTTCTCACTGAATTGTTATGTTCTTTTTTATAAGAGTGTCTCTATCTGAGATCACTCATCTGTTCCAGTGATTTTTCTGTATCTTTGGCCAGTACCAATATTATTTTACCATTAGAACCATTTTTATTTAGGGCTTGGGCAAATTCCTTATCCTTTTATTCCAAAAATATTTTAGCTCTTCCAACCATTCCCGATGAACTTTGGAACATTTTGCCAATTTTCAAAAAGGAGTCTATACTGTCCAACTTCATTGGAATTGCTTTATAATTGCTAGTTTTCTTCATCAGTAATATGGCATGATTCTCTATTCAGTCTTTTAAAAAATTCTATTTCTCAAAGTGATTTGTAATTTTCCTCAAATAGATCTGATGCATTTCTTGTTAACATTACTTTATGTTTTGTTGTGGTTGATGTTATTGTGAATGGAATCTTCATTTACACATATCTTCTAATTATTTTTTATTGGTAGAGTTAATTACATAGGGCTTGATTGAACCTTATTGATTTTTTTACCCCTTATGCCTAGTGCATTACCTGACATGTAATAAGTGTCAATTAGTTTTCAGTTCTTTATTTTGTATTTTCTCACTATACTGTCATATTCTGTAAGTAATGATAGCTCTGTTTTAATATTTAAATGTTTTGTTTCATGTCTTATGGAATTGTCTGTATCTTCCCAAGAAATGCTAAATTATAATGGTGGTAGTAAGTATTCTTGTCCATGATTTAATAAGGATGCTTCTAGTGCAGGAATTCTTAACATCCTTAGAGATCTATAGATGGGCTTTGGGAGAGTGTATTAACCACCCAAATATATGTGCAAATTTGATTTAATGAGAGAGATTGTGTGTGGGAGAGAGTATTTATATTTATATAGCTATTCTTATATATTTTATATTAAATTTATAATTTTAAATCATATAAACAATATATCTCTTTATTTCTGTACTTCTTTTTACCATGAGATTATTTTCCTTTGAGTTCTTCTTTTCTTTTATTTATTCTAAAACAACTGTCCTTTGAGCTTTTTTTTTTTTATAATTTTTTCAGGGCTACTGATTTCTTTTTTAATTTTTAATTTAATTAATTAATTTATTTTTGGCTGCATTGGGTCTTCATTGCTGCGTGAGGGCTTTTCTCTAGTTGCGGTGAGCGGGGGCTACTCTTCATTGTGGTGCACGGTTCTCTCATTGCGGTGGCTTCTCTTGTTGCAGAGCGCAGGCTCTAGGTGCATGGGCTTCAGTAGTTGTGGCACGCAGGCTCACTAGTTGTGGCTCACGGGCTCTAGAGCACAGGCTCAGTAGTTGTGGCACATAGGCTTAGTTGCTTCGCAGCATGTGGGATCTTCCCGGACCAGGGCTCGAACCCATGTCCCCTGCATTGGCAGGCAGATTCTTAACCACTGCACCACCAGAGAAGCCCCTCCTTTGAGCTTTAAGGATATGTCCCCTTAAAATAGCTGGTTTTGACTGAAGATACTGTTAGCAGAGGGGAGAACAGCTATTGAGAAAATCCAGGCGATTGTGAGATTTAAAGCTTTGTAGGAGGCTGGAGATACTTAAAAATGGCAGTGAGAGGCTATTTTAATGGCCTTTTTTGTACACATTGAACTCATGAAGACCAAGGCAAGGATGACTGACAAGGTGTTTTGAAAATCCAGTGTTTGAAACACTCAGATGTTTGAGCGACAAAACATATTGAATAGAGACTATAACCCATCACAAATGTATTATCTTACGCTTAAACCAAACTAAATATGAGCTAGTTTATTTAGGGTAAAGCTTTTGCTCCCTTTGGTGTCAGAGTTTGATTAAAGGATGTGAAAGAGCCTCAGGAAAATGACAGAGACTGTCTCATTGGACAGTAGTCATTAAAACAAATTAAATACAATTTACAGTTTCTGTCAGGAGTTAAAAGGAACAGAACTTGAAAAGCCCCTTTAAGAGCTGCAAATAAGTTCTACAATGGGCAAAATGCAGTTTTGTTTTAGGAACTGACAGGAGGAAAAGGATGAGACCAGTACTTTCCTTTAACCTTAACAAATTTCATATCAGGTAGATGCCTTTAGTCTGTAGCAGTTAGTGGGGATCCTGAAATCCATTGTTAGTTTGGAAAATACATTACTACAGTGATGGCTGTAGCTTCCTCAGCAATTACTCATTACTTAAATTTTAGTGGGAGTCATTAGAAATCCTAAAACAACCAAAAGAGGCACTTAGAAAAAATGCATGTAAATTGTAGTCACACAGAATCCCCTATGGAGTTGTAGAAATATTTTACCTTAAACAAGATCTTGAGAAGCCCATTTCCTATCTGTGTATCTGGGAACACAATGTGGTCTATTTCTTCCTGTAGGCAATGACTGACTTCATCATCTACATTGTTTTGTGTGTGCAAAAGCACTCCAAATGCTGATCAGCAAAAACATTACTAACCATTTAAAATAAAAGAAGTATTTTAAGAGGAATTTATTGCTTCTTAGACTCATAAATGATATGGTCCCTCCTTGAAATAGGGTGTTTCCTTTTCTAGCAGATAGGGGAGGTGGAAACACAGGCAAGAATTACTTTTCCCTGATTATTCTTTATGTAGTTTGCTAAGTCAAACTGGAAAAGGAAAAATAATTGCCAGAGTAAGGAACAGAAGATATGAGAGTGAACAAAACCCATGAGCTTTAACGACTTTGATAGTCAGTTGGAATTCTGCATTCAGACCTACCTTGCTTGGCACAGGGCACTTTGACATACTCTGTGCTGACTTAGAGCTGAAAAGAGAGGTTTTCGTCCTGGAGGCATTTAACAAGAAGGGAAAACTTAATTACAACATAAGGCAGATACCGGGTTGTAATAAAAATATATAGTGTTGTGGGTACCTAGAGGAACTGGAGGAACAGAAAAGGTGGAGAGTTTTGAGCTTTTCAACCCAGAGGTGGATTTTCTTAAGAATTCCATTACAAGCCAGAGTTAAGAGTGGGGCAAATCCTGGGGCATGGAAGTGTTAAGGAAGAGTCTGCAGTCTGTTGTGATTCATGGTGAGAGAGACAAGGCTGTGGAGCTGTATAATATGAAGTCCTTCAATGCAGAGTCCTTCAGTGTGTTGGCAGAGGTAAGTTACTGAAGGATGTTGAGGAAAGAAATGACATGATTTGAACTGTGTTTTAAGAAGACAACTTTGGGGGTGTGGAGTCAAGATGGTGGTGTGGGAAGACGTGGAGTTTATGTCTCCCCACAACTAGGGCGCCTGCAGGATGCTGGTGGGGGACCTTGATGCCCAAGGTGATGGGAGGAACCCACAAGTGAACTGCCGGGGGTCAGGCTGAAGCTCCTTCAGTGGGAGCTCTGTGTCCGAACCACTGGACTAACAGAGAACCTCATACCCTAGGGAATATTCATCGGAGTGAGATTTCCCAGAGGTCCTCATCTCAGCACCAAGACCCAGCTCTACCCAACAGCCTACAAACTCCACTGTTGGGAGCCTCAGGCCAAACAACCAGCAAGACAGGAACACAATCCCACTCATCCAAAAAAAAAAAAAAAA
>NW_020185324.1:4745298-4775344 GCF_003031525.2 Neophocaena asiaeorientalis asiaeorientalis | reverse complement strand
ATCCAAAAAAAAAAAAAAAAAAGAAGAAATGAGACTGCAAAAAAATATGTCACAGATGAAGGAGCAAGGTAAACACCTGCAAGACCAAATAAATGAAGAGGGAATAGACAATCTACCTGAAAACGAATTCAGAGTAATGATAGTAAAGATGATCCAGAATCTTGGAAATAGAATGGAGGCACTGATTGAGAAAATACAGGAAATTTTTAACAAAGATCTAGAAGAACTAAAGAACAAACAAACAGATGAACAACACAATAACTGAAATGAAAAACACACTAGAAGGCATCAATAACAGAATAATTGAGGCAGAAGAACGAATAAGTGAGCTGGAAGACAAAATGGTGGAAATAACTGCTGAGGAGCAGAATAAAGAAAAAAGGATGAAAAGAATTGAAGACAATCTCAGAGACCTCTGGAACAACACTAAATGCACCAACATTCAAATTATAGGGGTCCCAGAAGAAAAAGAGAAAAAGAAAGGGTCTGAGAAAATATTTGAAGAGATTATAGTGGAAAACTTCCCTAACATGGGAAAGGAAATAGTCACCCAAGTCCAGAAAGCACAGAGAGACCCATACAGGATAAACCCTAGGAGAAACACACCTAGTGTTAGACACATATTAATCAAACTAACAAAAATTAAATTCAGAGAAAAAATATTAAAAGCAGCAAGGGAAAAACAAAAAATAACATACAGAGGACACCCCATAAGGTTATCAGCCGACTTTTCAGCAGAAACTCTGCAGACCAGAAGGGAGTGGCAGGATATACTTAAAGTGATGAAAGAAAAAAAAAACTACAGCCAAGAATACTCTACCCAGCAAGGATCTCATTCAGATTTGACGAAGAAATCAAAAACTTTTCAGACAAGCAAAAGCTAAGAGAATTCAGCACCACCAAACCAGCTTTACAACAAATGCCAGAGAAACTTCTCTAGGTGGGAAACACAAGAGAAGAAAAAGACCCACAAAAACAAACACAAAATAATTAAGAAAATGGTAATAGGAACATACGTATTGATAATTACCTTAAATGTAAATGGAGGGCTTCCTTGGTGGCGCAGTTGTTGAGAGTCCGCCTGCCAATGCAAGGGACACGGGTTTGTGCCCTGGTCCAAGAAGATCCCACATGCCGAGGAGCAGCTGGGCCCGTGAGCCATGGCCGCTGAGCCTGTGCATCTGGAGCCTGTGCTTCACAACAGGAGAGGCTACAACAGTGAGAGGCCCGCGTACCACACACACACACACACACACAAAAGTAAATGGATTAAATGCTCCAACCAAAAGACATAGACTGGCTGAATAGATACAAAAACAAGACCCATATATATGCTATCTACAAGAGACCCACTTCAGACCTAGGGACACATACAGAATGAAAGTGAAGGGATGGAAAAAGATATTCCATGCAAATGGAAATCAAAAGACAGCTGGAGTAGCAATACTCATATCAGATAAAATAGTCTTTAAAATAAAGACTGTTAGAAGAGATAAAGAAGGACACTATTACATAACGAGCAAGGGATCAATCCAAGAAGAAGATATAACAATTATAAATGTTTATGCACCCAACATAGGAGCACCTTCATACATAAGTCAAATGCTAACAACTATGAAAAGAGAAATTGATGGTAACACAATAATAGTAGGGGACTTTAACACCCCACTTACACCAATGGACAGATCATCCAAACTAAATAAATAAGGACACACAGCTTTGAATGACACAATAGACCAGATAGATGTAATTAATATTTATAGAACATTCCACCCAGAAGTGGCAGAATACACTTTCTTCTCAAGTGGGCATGAAACATTCTCCAGGATAGATCACATTTTGGGTCACAACTCAAGCCTCGGTAAATTTAAGAATATTGAAATCATGTCAAGCATCTTTTCTGACCACAATGCTATGAGACTGGAAATCAATTACAGGAAAAAACCTGTAAAAAACACAAACACATGGAGGCTAAACAGTACGCTACTAAGTAACTGAGAGATCACTGAAGAAGTAAAAAATTACATAGAAACAAATGACAGCAAAAACACAACAACCCAAAACCTATGGGACATGGCAAAGGCAGTTCTAAGGGAAGTTTATAGCAATTCAGTCTCACCTCAAGAAACAAGAAAAATCTCAAATAAACAAGCTAACCCTACACTTAAAACAACTAGAGAAAAGAACAAAGAGGACACAAAGTCAGTAGAAGGAAAGAAATCATAAAGATCAGAGCAGAAATAAATGAAATAGAGACAAAGAAAATAGCAAAGATCAATAAAACTAAAAGCTGGTTCTTTGAGAAGATAAACAAAATTGATAAACCCTTAGCCAGACTCATCAAGAAAAAAAGGGAGAGGATGCAAATCAATAAAATTAGAAATGGAAAAGAAATCACAACTGACACTGCAGAAATACAAAGGATTATAAGAGACTACTACAACAACTATATGCCAATAAAATGGACAACCACAAAAAAATGTACAGATTCTTGGAAAGGTACAATTTTCCAAGACTGAACCAGGAAGAATTAGAAAATATAAACGGACCTATCAGAAGTAATGTAATTGAAACCGTAATTAAAAATCTTCCAACAAACAAAAGTCCAGGACTAGATTGTTTCACAGGCAAATTCTACCAAACATTTAGAGAAGTAACACTGATCATTCTCAAAGTCTTCAAAAAAATTGCAGAGGGAGAAACACTTCCAAATTCATTCTACGAAGCCACCATCACCCTGACACCAAAATCAGAAAAAGATATCACAAAAAAAGAAAATTGTACACCAATATCACTGATGAACATAGATGCAAAAATCCTGAACAAAATACTAGCAGAGTCCAACAGCACATTAAAAGGATCATACACCATGATCAAGTGGAGTTTATCCCAGGAATGCAAGGATTTTTCAATATATGCAAATCATTCAATGTGATACACCACATTAACAAATTAAGGAATAAAAACCACATGATCATCTCAATAGATGCAGAAAAAGCTTTTGACAAAATTCACTTCTGATTTATGATAAAAACTCTCCAGAAAATGGGCATACAGGGAGCCTACCTCAACATAATAAAGGCCATGTATGACAAACCGACAGCAAACACCATACTCAGTAGTGAAAAACTTAAAGCATTTCCACCTAAGATCAGGAACAAGACAAGGATGTCCACTTTCGCCACTCTTATTCAACATAGTTTTGGAAATCCTAGCCATGGCAATCAGAGAAGAAAAAGAAATAAAAGGAGTACAAATTGGAAAAAAAGAAATAAAACTGTCACTGTTTGCAGATGACATGATACTATACATAGAAAATCCTAAAGATGCCACCAGAAAACTACTAGAACTAATCAATGAATTGGGTAAGGTTGCAAGATAAAAAATTGATGCACAGAAATCTCTGGCCTTCCTATACACAACAATAAAAAATCAGAAAGAGAAATTAAGGAAACAATCCTATTTACCATTGCAACAAAAAGAATAAAATACCTAGGAATAAACTTACCTAAGGAAGTGAAAGACTTGTATTCGGTAAACTATAAAACACTGATGAAAGAAATCAAAGATGATGTAAACGCATGGATTCCATATTCTTGGATTGGAAGAATCAGTATTGTGAAAATGACTATACTACCCAAAGCAATCTCAGATTCAGTGCGGTCCCTATCAAATTACCAATGGCATTCTTCACAGAATTAGAAAAAAAATTTTACAATTCATATGGAAACACAAAAGACTCCGAAGAGCCAAAGCAGTTTTGAGAAAGAAAAACAGAGCTGGAGGAATCAGGCTCCCTGACTTCAGACTATACTACAAAGCTACAGTAATCAAGATAGTATGGTACTGGCGCAAAACCAGAAATATAGATCAATGGAACAGGATAGAAAGCCCAGAGATAAACCCATGCACATATGTCACTTAATTTATGACAAAGGAGGCAAGAACTACAATGGAGGAAAGACAGCCTCTTCAATAAGTGGTTCTGGGAAAACTGGACAGCTACACATAAAAGTATGAAATTAGAACACTCCCTAACACCATACACAAAAATATACTCAAAATGGATTAAAGGCCTAAATGTAAGACCAGACACTATAAAACTCTTAGAGGAAAACATAGGAAAAACACTCTTTGACATAAACCACAGCAAGATCTTTTTTCACCCACCTCCTAGAGTAATGAAAATAAAAACAAAAATAAACAAATGGAACTTAATGAAACTTAAAATCTTTTGCACAGCAAAGGGAACCATAAACAAGACAGAAAAGCAACCCTTACAATGGGAGAAAATATTTGCCAATGAAACAATGGACAAAGGATTAATCTCCAAAATATACAAACAGCTTATGGAGCTCAATATCAAAAAAACAAACAATCCAATCCAAAAATGGGCAGAAGACCTAAATAGACATTTCACCAAAGAAGACATACAGATGGCCAAGAGGCACATGAAAAGATGCTCAATATCATTAATATTCAGAGAAATGCAAATCAAAACTACAATGAGGTATCACCTTACACCAGTCAGAAAGGCCATTATCAAAAAATCTAGAAACAATAAATGCTGGAAGGAGTGTGGTGGAAAAGGAGCCCTCCTGCACTGTTGGTGAGAATGTAAATTGATACACCCACTATGGAGAACAGTATGGAGGTTCCTTAGAAAACTACAAATAGAACTACCATATGACCCAGCAATCCCACTACTGGGCATATACCCTGAGAAAACCATAATTCAAAAAGAGTTATGTACCCCAATGTTCATTGCAGCACTATTTACAATAGCCAGGACATGGAAACAACCTAAATGTCCATTGACAGATGAATGGATAAAGAAGATGTGCCACATACATACAATGGAATATTACTCAGCCATAAAAAGAAACAAAATTGAGTTATTTGTAGTGAGGTGGATGGACCTGGAGTCTGTCATACAGAGTGAAGTAAGTCAGAAAGCGAAAAACAAATACCATATGCTAATGCATATATATGGAATCTAAAAAAAAAAAAAATTGGTACTGATGAACTTAGAGGCAGGGCAGGAATAAAGATGTAGACATAGAGAATGGACTTGAGGACACATGGGGTAGGGGGAAGCTGGGGTGAAGTCAGAGTAGCATCGACATATATACACTACCAAATGTAAAATCGTTAGGTGGTGGGAAGCAGCAGCATAGCACAGGAGATAAGCTCGGCGCTTTGGATGACCTAGAGGGCTGGGATAAGGAGGATGGGAGGGAGGCTCAAGAGGGAGGGGATATTGGGATGTATATGTGCATGTGGCTGTTTCACTCTGTTGTGTGACAGAGGCTAGTGCAGTACTGTGAAGCAGTTATACTCCAATAAAGATCTAGTAAAAAAAAAAAAAAAGACAACTTTGGTAGAAAGTAACCATACATTTGGGGGAAAGAATAACAACGTGTTTGGGTTGTGTTTAATCGTTGCAGCGATTTCTTAAACAGTGCTTTCTCAGGACCTCCCTGGTGCTCCAGTGGTTAAGACTCCATGCTCCCAATGCAGGGGGCCCAGGTTCGATCTCTGGTTGGGGAACTAAGATCCTATATACTGCAACTAAGCCCTTGTGCTGCAACTCCTGAGCCTATGTGTGCTGCAACTACTGAGTCTGCGTGCTGTAGAGCCTGTACAGCACAACTAGAGAAGCCTGCACGCCTCAACTGGAGAGAGCCTGTGCACCACAACGAAGACCCAGCGCAGCCAAAATAAATAAATTAATTAAACAAACAAAACCAAAAAACAGTCCTTTCTCCAGGTCATCAGGGTCTTAGGGAGTTGTTCGTTTATTTCCATCTTTCTTCCTTTGTATATTCATCTCTTTATTCATTCATTTAGGAAAAAAATGCTGAGCATTCATCACTACATCCTTTCATGTATATAGTTCCTTGTACTTTTCAAAGTACCTTTATAATATTGTCTGTCTTGCTTCCTGTAAGTACCCTGTGAAGTAGGTAGGGATGATGTTATGGTTCTTATTTTATAGATAGAGCACCTGAAAATTGCTCCAAGTCAAGAGCCAGGAAGTAGTGAATTTGTATCAGAATTTGGGTTTTCTGATTCCTTAAGCAAATATGACTTCTTCCTTTTGTACAACACTTAATTCTATGTGGAATGCTGAGGACTCTGGGCCACGATAATCTTTTCTTTGAGAGAGGGACAATTTTTGTGGGGTCTGAGGTCACATACCTCCCAAGCAGTATAATCCCTCTTAGCCAGCATGATCTGGACTGGTTATTGTCCAGATAATTAAAAAAAATTGTTCATGTGGGAAATCAGAAAGCTGCTATACATTCATACCTTAAACATGTTACAGCAACTTAAAGCATCTAAATACATATTTATTTACCAGACTTTTGATTTGGGACCAAGGTCCTTTTTTTTCATTAAATGTCTTCTTCTTGGAGTCCACTTCAATCATCTGTCTTGTATATCTCTTCTATAATTTAAACGTATTGATTTATTTAATGTGGAGTGAGAACTTAAAACATTTGTGAAGCAATGTTGAGTATGGAATCATTTTAGATTTTAAAATTTCCCCCTAAGATCTTTTACAAATATCTACCCCACACCTAATTTAGCAATAGGTTTTTTTTTTAAGTTGTTGACCTTTTTTTTTTTTTTGACTCTTTCCAATGTAGTTTTTATAGGAAAACCACCTGCCTTCTTTTTCTATTCACTTTATGTAATCTTTAACTAAAGTATGTAAATATAACAGCATGCAACTGTCATAAACATGTCTATCATAAATGGGTTTGGGAACAAACACAACGACTCTTGGTAAATAACCTACTCAGTTGGTGGGGGCTGAAGTACACTGACATATTTGAAAGTAGCTTCCTAGCCAAGAGCATTCACTGTGCCATGGACAACAGTCAGTATATTTCACAGAGGGTATGGTGGACATTAGCCGTTTCAGTGAGTTGGTTAAGAGAGATTCAACTGCAATGTAATCTACAGCAGCATATACCACTAAAGAAGTTCAGAGTGTGGGTGGGTTGAGGTGGTCCAGAAAGATTTGTGGATGGCTTGGAACATTAGTTGGGGCGGGAAAGATGGGTGGGATTTAGGAAGGGAAGTTCTGGTTGTGTGGGTGCATGGGTTTGTGTGTGTGTACTCAGAGAGAAACAGAGAGATAGGGAGCAAGCAGGGAATGGTCAGGTGTTGTCAGAAAAGGAAGGAAGTCCATTTCCTCGGAATACAAAAAAGTGGACAGTCAGACCAACTATATCTATTCAAAATCCTGTTCTAAATTCTACCTCATGAAGGAAATCTTCTCATAGTAGGTGGTTTTGTGAGGATTTGGACTTACTTCCTATTGTAAACAAAATAATTGTGGTTCCCATACAAATTAAAATGCTTTTGTTCTAGTTCTGTGAAAAAATGCCATTGGTAATTTAATAGGGATTGCATTGAATGTGTAGATTTCCTTGGGTAGTATGGTCATTTTAGGTATTTTATTCTTTTTGTTGCAATGGTAAGTGGGGTTGTTTCCTTAATTTCTCTTTCTGATATCTAGTTGTTAGTGTATAGAAATGCAACAGATTTTTGTATGTTAATTTTGTATCCTGCATCTTCGTTGAATTCATTGATGAGCTCTAGTAGTTTTCTGGTGGCATTTTTAGGATTTTCTATGTATAGCATCATGTCATCTGCAAACAGTGACAGTTTTACTTCTTCCTTTCCAATTTGGATTCCTTTTATTTGTTTTTCTTCCCTGATTGCTATGGCTAGGACTTCCAAAACTATGTTGAATAAAAGTGGCTAGAGTGGCATCCTTGTCTTGTTCCTGATCTTAGAGGAAATGCTTTCAGCCTTTCACCATTGAGTATGATGTTAGTTGTGAGTTTGTGAAAAATGGCCTTTATTATGTTGAGGTAAGTTCCCTCTGTGCCCACTTCCTGGAGAGTTTTTATCATAAATGGATGTTGAATTTTGTCAAAAGCTTTTTCTGCATCTATTGAGATGCTCGTATGGTTTTCATTCTACAAGTTGTTAATGTGGTGTATCACATTGATTTGCAGATATTGAGAAATGCTTGCATCCCTGGGATAAATACCACTTGAAAGTGGTGTATTGACCCTTTTAATGTATTGTTGGATTCAGTTTGCTAGTATTTTGTTGAGGATTTTTGCATTTATGTTCATCAGTGATATTGGCTTATAATTTTCTTTTTTCGTCTGGTTTTGGTATCAGGGTGATGGTGGCCTCATAGAATGAGTTTGGAAGTGTTCCTTTCTCTGCAAATTTTTGGAATAGTTTCAGAAGGATGGGTGTTAACTCTTCCCTAAATGTTTGGTAGAATTCACCTATGAAACCATCTGGTCCTGGACTTCTATTTGTTGAGAGTTTTAAAATTACTGTTTCAATTTCAGTACTGGTAATTGGTCTGTTCATATTTCCTATTTCAGTCTTGGGAGATTGTACCTTTCTAAGAATAAATAATGCCATTTGTAGCAACATGGACGGGCCTAGACATTAACATAGTAAGGGAAGTAAGTCAGACAGAGAAAGACAAATATCATATGATATCACTTATATGTGGAATCTAAAAAAATGATACAAGTGAACTTATTTACAAAACAAAAGATTCACAGACATAGAAAATAAATTTATGGTTACTAAAGGGGAAGGGAGGGGAGGGATAAGTTAGGAGTTTGGGATTAACAGATACACACTACTATATATAAAATAAATAAGGAACTAGGACCTACTATATCACACAGGGAACTATATTCAATATCTTGTAATAACCTATAATGGAAAAGAATCTGAAAATGGTATATGTGTGAATAACTCAATCACTTTGCTGTACATCTGAAACTAACACAACATTGTAAATCAACTATACTTCAATTTAAAAAATCATTGTGGTAGCTATTTAGTCTTCCATCTCCATTGTGGACTACACCTGACCCATCCCAGACAGATTAAGGGTTACCCAGTTTTAAGAAAGATGCCAAAGAAGAATTTATGGTTTCCCTTAGTAATCCATTCTGATGTTCTGGCCCTCTGTAATAACCCTTCACATATTTAAAAATGATTATTAAATCTTTTTTCCAGTGCCTAGGCTGGATTATCCCAAAGTGATAGAACCATCATTTCATATATTCTTTATTCTAAATTTACTGAGTAGAAAGAAAGAGAAATTACAAAGCATAGATTTCCCATTCACAATTTCAAATCAGCCATGAAGGATGTTGGTACTACATATATATATCTATGGTAGTACTATGTGTGTATGTGTGTGTCTGTATAGTTGTGTTTATATATATATATATGCATGTATGAACATACATATGTGTCTAAAACAGTGTGTAAATATAATATATATACACAAATGCATACATATACATACACACACACCATAGCTTTTGGAAACCAAAAGATAAAGGTGCCAAAGGCAGTCTTACAGGTGTAACTTGAAAGTCAGAATGTTGAGGTTCTGTCTGAGATCACCTGACAGGGAAAGTTGATTGTTTGATACCCTTTTACCGTGATCATTTCTGGCTGTTCCTTTCTGGCCACTTCCTCCTCCTTTCTGTCTTCTGTACTCTGTCACAGGTTAAATAAGAGTTGACCTTTATATCAGTTTGCTGAGCTCCTCCTGATTATTAAGTGGGTTTGCTGCTAAAAATGGATTAAGGTATCGTTCTCCTTAAGGTTATTTGTTTCTTAAGGGAGGACTTTTGGAGACAAGTCTTTGCAGACATAGGTCTTGAAGACCCAAGGCCTGGAATCTCTAATGTGGGATCAAATGGTTGAAGGGTTAATCCCACTAGTTTGCCAGGCATACACTGAAATGTCATTGATGTACATACAAAGGTGGGCTTTTCTGTATGCATAGCTTATCTAGACCAGTGCTGTACAATAAAATACAATGTAAGCCACACATGAGCCATGTATGTAATTTAAAATTTCTTGTAGCCACAGCAAAAAAAGTAAAAAGAAACAAGTGAAATTAATTTTGTTAATTAATTTATTTTTTTGTGGCTTAATCAGTCTCTTCTTTTTTTAAAAAATTCCTTTCCATTATGGGTTTATTATAGGATATTGAATATAGTTCCCTGTGCCATACAATAGGACCTGTTGTTTGTTGTTTATCCATTCTATATATAATAGTTTGCATGTGCTAGTTCAAAACTCCCAATCCATCCCTTCCCCACCCCCTTCCCCCTTGGTGACCACAAGTCTGTTCTCTATGTCTCTGAGTCTGTTTCTGTTTTGTAGATACGTTCATTTGTGTCATACTTTAGATTCCATATATAAGTGATATCATATGGTATTTGTCTTTCTCTTTCTGACGTACTTCGCTTAGTATGATAATCCCTAGGTCCATACATGTAGCTGCAAACAACATTATTTCATTCTTTTTTATGGCTGAGTAGTATTCCATTGTGTGTGTGTGTGTGTGTGTGTGTGTGTGTGTGTGTGTGTGTGTGTACGTACCATATCTTCTTTATCCATTCATCTGTCAATGGACATTTAGGTTGTTTCCATGTCGGCTATTGTAAATAGTACTGCTATGAACATAGGGGTGCATATATCTTTTCGAATTAGAGTTTTGTCTGGACATATGCCCAGGAGTGGGATTGCTGGATCATATGGCAACTCCATTTTTAGTTTCTTGAGGAACCTCCATACTGTTCTCCATGGTGGCTATACCAATTTACATTCCCACCAACAGTATAGGAGGGTTCCCCTTTTCTCCACACCCTCTCTAGCATTTGTTATTTGTAGACTTTTTAATGGTGGCCATTCTGACCAGTGTGAGGTGGAATCTCATTGTAGTTTTGATTTGCATTTCTCTAATAATTAGCAGTGCTGAGCATCGTTTCATGTGCCTTTTGGCCATCTGTATCTCTTCTTTGGAGAAATGTCTATTTAGGTTTTTGAAACCAATTTTAATAATAGGTTTTATTTAACATACGTATATAATCAATGAAAAATTTCATCAATGAGATATTTTAGTGTTTTTGTATTAAGTCTTCTGAATCTGGTGTGTATTTTGTGTAATGCATCTCTACTTGGATTAGCCACATTTTAAGCACTCAGTAGCCACATCTGGCTGGTGGTTACTCATTTGAATAGTGCAGGTCTAGAGACCTGAGAGTGCCACACTGAGGACAGGGAGCCTGTCATTTCTAAGTGTTGGATCCCACTTAGTACAGGGAGCCTGTTGTTAGACAACCTCCATCTGCCAGGGCATTCCATGGTATGCGTTGGTCATGCTCAGTAAGTAGAGGGAGTCAGAGTGTTTTGTTGAGCATGGGACTTTAGAATAGCACTTTGTGTTTGATTTCACCTCAGAAGGAACAGATTGATTCCTATACAGCTCTGAATAAAGTGAATTGTTCCTCAGAAAGAAAGTTGTTGAGCAACAAGTATAGGATTTCCTGGATAATAGCCAAGCGTGAGCAGGTTTTCTATAGATTAGCTGGCACACATTTTTTCCCACTTCCTGGAGATGCTGGAGAGTTAGAGATGAAAAACAGCCAAGTGTTACAGTGAGGGGCTATACAAGACACAGTGTACCTGAAACTGACCAGGTTAGAAGTTGTTTCAGGGGGTCTGGGATGGATCAGGAAGGGTCCATAGCAGCAAACTGGCTTTCCTCTACTACTCAGACTCCTGAGGCACCCTGTGAGTTTCTTTTCATTGCTGAGGGCCTCAAAGCCACAAGATAAATATGGTATAATTTTACTCCAAGACTTAGAGAACAGCAGTGTTATTTTTATATTAAAACAAATGTGGCTATTTTATGAGTGTAATGCAAAATTCCCTTGCACCTTAAAACATAAAACACAAGTCTTGTAAAAACAATGGACACTGAATTACTCTGGGACACACCATCTTTTTCCTTGAGCTTGGAGCTCATTTTCCTTTGCTTGTTGGGAATACTTGTAGAAGTGCTGCCTTTCCTATGTACCCCACCACACTTCTTCCAGTCTTAAGTTTAATGCACCTTCAGGTTTCAGAGCATGCACAAAAAGGCAAGGAAACTCGGGTAAGGTCATAATTATAAAGGGAGATTGTCCAGTGATGGGAGTAAAGTTATTTTGAAATCAATATTTTGAAAAAAATAGGATAACAAATTGCCTGTAAAGGTTAATTTCAGTAGAAATTAGTCTAAAAAATACACACATATACCCATACATGTTTTCTTCCTCAGAGTAGCCATAGTTCTCTTTTCTTACCCTATGTCATTTATTTTCATTTGAATATTTCTTTTAGTGAAACTCAGTGAATAAGGATATGCTGTTTAGATAGTTGACTTATTCCCTTTAGCATTGTACCTCTTATTTTATTTAACTAGGTAATTAATTTTATTGAGATGTAGTTGACACATAATATATTAGTTTGAGGTATGCAACATAATGATTCAATATTTGTATATATCCAACTTACATTTTAAATCTTTTCTAACATTTTTGCTTTACTCAAATTATAAGACTAATGCATTCTGACTATATGGATAAGATAAAGTTATCTATTAGTTTTGTGATGTAGTGCTATCTTATACTCTTGTTTATGATTGTAGCTGTTTTTTAAAAAATTTATTTTTATTTATTTATTTTTGGCTGTGTCGGGTCTTCATTGCTGTGTGTGGGCTCTTTCTGGTTGTGGTGAGCAGGGGCTACTCTTCGTTGTAGTGCTCAGACTTCTCATTGTGGTGGCTTCTCTTGTTGTGGAGCATGGGCTCTAGGTGCACGGGCTTCAGTAGTTGTGGTGTGTGGGCTCAGTATTTGTGGCTCGCAGGCTCTAGAGCACAGGCTCAGTAGTTGTAGCACACGGGCTTAGTTGCTCTGCAGTATGTGGGATCTTCCCGGGCCAGGGCTCTAACCTGTGTCCCCTGCATTGGCAGACGGATTCTTAACCACTGCGCCACCAGGGAAGTCCCTGATTGTTGCTGTTTTAAAAAAAATTTCTGAAGGGAAAACCTTAGGAACAGAGGGTCGAAGTTAGGTTTTAGGTGATGAAATAATCATGAGAAAGATAAGATATATGTCCATCACTTACATATTATAATTTTTTCTATCAATTGCAATTGCATTTGTAAAAAGATCAAGTTAAATGGTTGAAGAAATAATTCAGCATGAAAAAACTAAAGTTAAAAATGTAACTTAGTGTATAACATAATGCAGATGGGTGAGACAAGGTTTATCACCCTTTATTCTGATAAAGGTCTTATGATTCAGAGTGAGGAAATAGACACCATTTGCTAACACTCCTGAAATCTAGTGATTGTGGTAGGTGGTGCTCATTGTCCATGGTTGTCTTTTCTACTAGGCATAGCCTCACAGTACTTTTTAATCAGCTGTTGGCATAGTCAAGTAGAAACTATTTAATGTTTATATTTATTTAATATTCTAGGTGTAATGTAGTCAGAGAAGGGAAATAAGTGATGGAAAACCATAAAAAATTTTATATCACTTTTTTAGTGAAAAAAAAAGGGGACCTAATGATGATGAGATCCCCTACAACTCCCAATGTCCAAGCCTTCTTTTATATTGAATTTAAGGAAAGATAGAGAGCATCAGTGTAGTAGTTCTCAACCTTGTTTTCTCATTAATGACAAAAGTACTAGAGTTGGCATCCAGGTCTCTAGAAACGGTGCAGAGTCTGCAGCCCACAACTTATGTCTGCTCATGGGAATACAAAAGTATGAGAAGGTCATCGTTCCCAGTCACAGAGGAAAAGAAGCTGTGACTGCTGTGGCTAGAGAGAACAGCTCTTTCATAATTTGTTTTAAACTCGTTTCCTCACGGTGAAGAATTTACAGCAGCAGCAGCAGCTGCAGCTGAGTAGTTACAGTGGTTATAGCACATCTCTTTGCTGGCCATTTCAAAAGTCTGAACTCCAGGGAAAGCCTGACTTACAGAATGCTTTAGCACATGAGGGCTTCAGGGTTTAATTAAAGAAAGCCAACTCTGGAAGAAAGATATCAGGTAGGCACACAATACAGTGATAGAAGGTGTCTGACCCACAAGGAATGACACACAGGGAGAACACTTGTTCAGAAAATTGTGCATTTTCCTGTTACCAGTAACTGAAAGAACATTGGTAGCACTTGTGTTATGCTGCCCATAAATGGTGATGGTTTCCTTGGTTGCTAAATAGAGGCCTTCTGAGTTCAAGTAGCCACAGTGGTTTTAGTTTTAGCACTGCAGGGTGGGGGGATATCTGGCACTTGATTTTTTTTAAATTGTAAACTGGTAGGTCTAGGTATATTTCAGGAAGGAAGTTAGAATGTTGGGGGATGATTAATATCTTCTCTCATGCAGGAAGGCTCTCTCATTCTCAAACAAATAGGAGTATATTCATATTTTATTCCTCTTCATAGCAAAGTAACAATTCCGTCTTCTGTATCACTTCTATTTTGGGCAGAGGTTAGGGATGGAGAGGGATAAATACTGATAAATACTGTCTACTAAGAGATCACCTCCCTCCCTTCCCTCCCTTTTGGTCTCCCTTTTAGCTACATTGTTTTACACTGTCTCTTAGGAAGCTCTGTAGAGGAATCAACTTCACATGAAACAGGCTGAGAGGTCCTTTCTCAGGGGGTAGACCTAAAGGCCCTGACATTGTGCTCAGTGGTATGGAAACAAGACATACCAGTGACAACAGGAAATTGGCAACAGGAAATTTGGGAGACATTTTTTGTTCTAGAGCACTCCTAGGTAGAAATTCTGAGAAAGGAGATCTGGATAGTCACTGGTCAAAGATAAGAATAAAGAGAATGTGTGGGGACTCATCCTGTCCATGTGAAACCTGCTGGGCTAGTGAATTAACTGAGGAAGGGAAAGTTATTTAAAGCCACATCAACTGGGTAAAGTCCTGAAGTAGCAGAGGACTAGAAGAGAGAAAATATGCTTCCAGTGTTTCCAAAAACAGGAAGACAGAAATGAAACTGTCAGTCGTTATGCTCTCAGTATAGAATTAATCTCAAGTGAAACAGTGGAAAAAACATTGCAAAACAAAAGGCATATTTTATGAGAGAGTTAATCAGGTCGTGAGAATCAACAGTTTGATAAACCATGTTAAAAAGTTTGAGTTTATGAAATTGCGGGTAAAAAAGGTAATATAAATTGATAATGAAAGTGCTACACCAAAAACCTGGACCTGTGGTTTAAAAAAGTAATCATTCTGGAATGATAAAGATCCCACTTCTGGGTTTTCAGTCATGCCTCAAGGCTCACTGTTGACCCTGAAGTAGAGATTCCTTCTTGCTTTCACTGGAAACTACTATTTTTGCTTTTTTGCATATTTAAAAATATTTGTAGTCATAGTATAGACTTAATTTAATAATATGATTTTTTTCTTAGTTAATGTAAAGTTGCTATGAGTAGTTAGTTCATGTTGTCATAATTTTTATGGCTGCATAATATTCTACTTAGAGACGGTGCTTAACCATGTCTTGGTGTTAGATATTTAGGTTATTTCAAAGGGCATTGTCGTTATTACAAATAACCCACTATGAATATCTTTGCTTAGTAAACCCTTTCCTGTTATTTTTGGATTATTTCCTTAAAATTATTTTTAAATAGGATGGGTGAAGGAAATGAGTGTCTTTATGACTATACTTACTGTCAAACTGCTTTCTAAAACATTTCTGTGATTTTCACATGGTGGAGTTAGGAGTGGATGTGTCCACTTGTGCCTAATGAGATTATACTGCGTGAAGGATTCCCTAGATTTAATGCAGCTGGAAATGATTCTCCCTTGAGGTGATGTTGAGTCATCTCCCAAGGGAATCCTGGTCTCAAAATATTTCTAATGAATTGCTATGGACAAAAGAAAGAAAAGCATCTGCCAATCAGAAGTTTTAGATAGGCTTCAGAGGAGGGATTTTTATTTTGATTATTATTTTTTTGGTTTACATTATCTTATATAAGTGTTTTTGGCCTAGAATCTGGGAGTAAATACAACTTTAATAAATTGAATTTTGTTTTTTATAAGATAGCACCTAAAAATGCCTCATGCATAGTGGAGCTCTGTAATATTTGTGAGTAAATGAAATGCTGTGGGAAACTTGTCATTGAAAGTAACCCTGAAATGAATTTTTTTTTTGATCAACAGAACAGAAATTAGACTATTCTGCTTGAAACTTCAGATATTTTTCCATCTAGGTTTTCTTAAAATGAGGTATGCTTCTACAGTTCACTGCTACAGCCAATATTTGCAAATACTGTAACAAAAAACTGTTTAAACATAAAAACAAATATTCAGTTTGTCACATCCCAACCCATGTGGAAAAGGGAAATACTTTTTTAAAGTGGGAATTCTTAATATTATAAAGTGTTTGGTTGGAGCAGCAACTATTTAAAAACTCACAACTTTAATACGTGAAGGAGATATACTGATGTAAACCACAAACATGTTTAGTGCATGAGATAGTTCAGACTCCTTCTCACCTTCAGCACAAAAGGTTTTCCTTCTTCTCTGGTTTTTTCTTTTTCCTTTCTTTCTTTCTCTTCTTTCTTTTCTTTTCTTTTTTTTTTTTTTTTTTTTTTTTTTTTTTGACAACCACGTCAAGTTTTCCTGGCTGTGGCCAGGGAGCAGCACTCCAGCTATTAAGCTGTGTGAGAACAGTGAACTTGGTCAGCAAGGATCATTTGTCTCCAGTTGTCAACAAAGGCTTGTTTTACTAGGAACAATGACTACGCAGGTTTGTGCAGAGTGTTGTGTGCAGAAACGTTAATCAGTAAGCAGCCTGAGCCATACTCAAAATCTCTTTTACATAGTTATTTTGCTTTTTAGGGGTGATTATTGTCTCTGTCAATTGGCACCATCTGAAAAAGAAGTTCATCAGTATGCTGAGATGCTCTCTACCGAGAAAGCTTGACTCAGTCCTCTGTTTCTTTCTTTTGGTTCTCTTTAATCAGTTTTCACCAGTGCGCAGCCCCGTTACTATTGATGTTTAAGTACAGCGAAGTGATTAAATGATAATGATCTTGGTTTCCATCCAAGATGACAGATTTTTCTAGCTTTGGGAATTCTTCAGTGCCCTGATGGAATGCATTTTTTACACACTCACCCACTTGTGCATTCACATGCACACATACACTCACATGCTTCACACTCACAGAGGACCTTGATTCCAAGAAGTACAGAAAGGATGACTGTTGGCTATTAGAAAGGGTGCAGTCTAAAGCCAGTAGGAGTAACTGGGGGTGAATGAATTCTTCTGCTCTGTTTGGCACTTACCAAAAGGACTGAATCACTCCAAGAAACATTCTGAGCTTAATTCCAGCATGGCTGAATCACTGAGATCAAGTTGTTAGAAATTTGAAGCTGATAGAAATTTCACTTTGAATCCGAAGGAGTGGTACGTGTGTGAGCCTTCTCTCTGTGTACATATTTCAGGAGATTCTTCCCAACATTTCCCACTCAGTGATTACCTCCCTGCCCATCACATTTTTATTAAGTTCAGTGGGGTGCAGCTTTCCATGACTGACTGAGGCAAGTGAGACTGGTGTCAGGGAGTACATAGAGTGGCATATTTTCAAGTCCTTCCACCTTCAGAGAGTGTTTGTGAGGGGGCAAAGAGTATAGTGTCTAAGAGCTTGGACTGTGGGGTCGAATGCAGATAGACCTATGTTATAATCTTGACACTGTCTCTCTTTTTTTAAAAATTAATTTGTGGCTGCGCTGGGTCTTCGTTGCTGCACACGGTCTTTCTCTAGTTGCGGCAAGCGGGGGGCTACCCTTGGTTGTGGTGCACAGGCTTCTTATTGCGGAGGCTTCTCTTGTTGCGGAGCACGGGCTCTAGGTGCGCAGACTTCAGTAGTGGTGGTGCGTGGGCTCAGTAGTTGTTGACACTGTCTCTTAATAGCTGTGCAACCTTCAGCAAGTCACTTAACCTCTCAGTATTAAGAGTCAACGTACAAATAATGGATTAACATAATAATAGTTTAACACTAATTGAGCTTTCACTATATACTGGGTACTATGCTTAAGCATGTTACACATGCTGTCTCATTTAATCCTATAACAGTGCATCCAGGTACGTCGTGTTATATATGTGAGGAAATTCAGACCCGGAGAGGTTAAAAATGAGCAGTCAACTGCATCTCTTGAGCCATATTCATTCCACCATACCATCCTGCCTCTCCCTAAATGCCCTGGTGTGATTTCTTGTATACCAGGATTCCTGTTTCTGAAAGATTGAATAGATGAGATAGGGAGAAATGGTTGACCAAGGATCTCCCCAGATTCTAAACTGTGCTTGCTTTTAACCGCTAATGGTTGGGAAGCAGGCGATGGGGGGATAGACCTATAAGAACTAATATTCTAACTAATTGCTGGTCAAAGTGGTTTGCAGCAAGCAGCTTAGGGGTAGTGAGACATGGAAAGGGATACAAAAGGCTGAGGCATCCCGTAGACACATGGTCCTGGGAGGGACCATGAAGTAGCAACATCAGTGACAATGCAGGAAAACCCATGTGAGGGTCCAGTGACTCACTTTAGTCAAAGGTCTTTCACCCCTAAGGCTGAAGGTATGAGGATTTTTGTAACTAGACCACAGTAGTTATACCAAGTCTTGGAGTGTGAGTCTTTAGAAATGCTCCTTGGTGCATCCCATAAGCCCTGTAGACTTCATTGTCGTTGAACAGAGTTTCCCCTAGCCAAAGGTGGACAGAGTTGAAGGAAGTTCTGGATTCCTCAAGATTAGCAAACCTGGGATAGTACCTGAGCAGGAGGGGTCAATACTGCTATAAAGTACAAGCCTTTCTGGAAGGACCTGGCTAGTCCCTAGATAAGGGGTTTCTGTGGTAATGGTGGCCAGCTCTAACTTCTGGGTGTTTGAATGGAGAGTGTCACAAGAGTAGCAGTAGTTAACCAAGAGCATCAAGAAATCACCTCGTCTGCCAGTCTTAAGGATTGAAGATAATGTGGGAATACTCTCTGAAAAAGGGGTCACCAGTATATTTGTATCATTGGTACCAAAATTATGATTGGTCATTGGAACTCATCCTCTTTGTTAATATAGATATTACTATCATGTGGTAGTCTTGGGAGCAGAGTTGTTGGTAATATTCTAGAGTAGAAAAGAAACAGGCACAAACACAAAAACACTTTGCCTGCATACTGGTTCCACTGGAGGTATTAGGATTAACATTCTACTCTTTGGAATGGCCAGTGTTTCCTGGGTAATTTTACCTATCATTTACTTATATCTTCGATTTTGTTTTTCAGAAGTTTGCTAACCATCTAACTGTAGTTCCTTTAAGAGTTTTGCTTTTTTCTGATGTTTTTCTGTTTTACCTCAGTGTATTAAATGTAGATTTATTTTTACTTACCTTGTTTATGCTTTCAGTATAAGGACTTGTTTCTTTCTCCGATTATGGGAGATCTTTGTAATTCTCTCCATTCTTTTCTTCTGGAATTGTTATTAGACATGTAATGGAGCCTCTTAGTCTGCCTTCTGAATCTCTTAATTGAACTTTAATATTTAAGAAAAACCTTTTTTCCCCTTGTCTTCCTTTTGGATGAATAAAATAATACCTCCTTAGTATTATCTTCTAATTCACTGTTCCTTTTTGGACGTGTAAAATATAGGTTTTACCTCATCTATTGAATCTTTCTGGTTCAGTTAGTATACTTCCTAAAATTTTAAAGTGTTTCTTTTTTGTGTCTACCTGTTTTTATTTTGCTTTTTTATTTTTATAAATCTATTCTTATTTTTAATGGCTATTGCTTCTTTATTTATCTTATTAACCATCCTAAACCTATGTACTTTAAACTCTTTGTCTGTTCTGTGAAATTAATTTCATTTGGGCTGAATTCATAACTTGATGGTTGATTTGAGTTTCTTAGAATTAGATCCTTTTATATGTTTGGAATTTTAGTTTGTGGTTTCATTTTGAATGTGAGGGATTTTTGCTTTCTTCTGTTGTTTCTTTCTCTCATTCTTCCTTCTTGACTAATGCTTTTGTGGTTTTGCATTTGCCTTTACCTGGTGCCTCAGGCCCAGTCCATAACTGAGTATTATAACAGTGTTTATTATATCCTTGCTCTGTGATGATTTGGGGAACATCACAGATTCATGGAGCAAGCAGGCAATCTGACCCAATTCCTCTCTTAAGTCTTCTTTCCTCTTTCCCTATACCCATAGTTTCTGGTAAAGCTTAGGAGTCTTAAGCAGTAGGTCCTCTGTTACTTCATCCAGGTTCCTTTCACAAATGTGTGGGTACTTGGACATTTGCAGAGGAGAGAGGGAGCCTCACTTCAGTCTCTGGCTTCAAGCAGTAAGTCAGGCTCCATCTCCACCTAGCACGTGACAGTTTAGGATCTCATACCCCTCAGAAGTATACTTCTCTGCTGCTGCTGCCTGCTCCTGATTTGGGAGTCCTGCATTTCTTTAATCTCAGCCGTACTTGATTTCTGTTTCTTTTCTAGTTGATGGAGATTTATCTTGCCTTTGAGACTGATGATATCTTATTGATTTTCTCTTTTTTAAATTAAATTTTAAAATGTAAAACATGTCTTTGGATCAGAGAAACTGTTTTGGAGTTTGGACTTACAGGGCTGACTTGACCTGAATTGTACCATTTTCACTTTGCCAGCCTGCCTGTTTTAAAAGTCATTTCCCCAGGAATGCCAAGGGTACTATTGTATTGCTGTCTGCCTGGCCTTTTTTCCTCTCCTGTTGAATTGCTTCTGAAATTAAGGGACTTACTTTCTACCTGGTGTTATCTTGATTGGGTAATATTGAGAATAAATTTCAAGACTCCATCTTCACTGTAAATGTCAGTATTATCTCGAGTTAAGGAGGATAATATTAAAGAATAAGTAAGCTTACAGAAATTATTCTCCAGACCAAATTTCAGGAGATGTGACATTTGATATGATGTGTACTCAAGTATAAACTTCTACTTGGCTTTCGTGTGTGGTTATGAAATAGCTGAAAAAGCTTCATGAGTTGTTAGGGTTTTCTTTTTCTTTTAAATAAGAAATAATATGGTAGTAAAGACTTTATATCAAAGATTTTAAGAAGGTAAATGTTAATAAAACTGCAAATATTTTCTTTATTTTTTTCACATCTTATTAAATTCAAAGAACCAAAAAATATCCATGTTTCAGGGCACTTTTAAACGTACCTTGAGTACTTCAAGTTTAAAGGTAACATTGTGCTATAGACAACTTCTCTAGTCTTCCTTTAAAGTCTGTTGAAGACCTATTGTAACTTTCCTGTCATTCCAGTAGCTTGTGCTCTTATGCTCAGATCCTGAGCTCTGGGAACTGGTCATGGTAACCAACCTAAGTTAGATCTCTTGAAATCCTTTCTGTATGTACAATAATTTAATATCAGCTATTTTCAAAATTTTTATTTATTTTAAATGATCCTTAAAAATCTTTCAAAAAGATAATATGTGTGCATGGTAAAGTTTTCACACAAAGCATATTCAGTAAAAGCAAGTCTCTAATTCTATCCCATTCCTGTAGGCCTCCTCCTAAGAGATGGCGAATGTTGGTGCTCTGTATTTCCTTCTTGAGATCTTCTAGGCACGTATGTGCATATTCCGTTTTTTCATAAATTGTAGCATATCGTACATACCGTTCTGAACCTTGTTTTTTATATCTAACAACTTACTTTGGAGCTCATCCTCTAATGGTATATATAAGGCTACCTCATGATTTTTTAAATTAAAACTGTTAATTATTGCTAGAATCTTCTTGTATTCCATAAAGCATTATGTAAGAGCTGTTAATATCCATCACAAGTTTATTTTAGAGTAGAGTGAACTCTCTTTATTTGGCTCTCCTGGACAGTAGGTTTTGAACTTCATATGTGAGTAGATAATAGAGCAGAGTTTCACTGTATGGAAGTCAGCTCCTAAGCTAGCCTTTCAGTTCTGTGTTTTCAACAATAGGTGGCACCAGCAATTTCTGTATTTGGGCTGTATGTAGATGGGAAGCATCATCATTTTGATAATTTTTCGCTTCATATCGTTGTGTTCACAGATTATTAATAGCAAAGATGTGTTTACCTGAAAGCCTAGAGGCTTGCAAAACATGCGTACATACATGGGGGATTAAGAAGCACTTTGTAGAAAGGTACCTGGAGTACTATGCTGCTTTCCTTCCCTTGCCCTGGATTTGTAGCAGTCATCTAATGAGACCAGACATTTATTTAATTATGAATATTATTTTATGTATACAAACAGATCTTTGCAGGGGAAACTTTTGAGATTGATTTTGGTGGAAATTTGTTCCTTGGCCACACACATGAGAATTTATCACTGCAGTGAGGAGTCATGCATTCTCAAGCTTAACCTGTCACATCTGTGCTGACAGTTCTTGTCTCTGTCTCAACCCCTCCTGCTACCCCATGATCCTTGTCAGCTGTGCCTAGAATGTCCCCTCAGCATTTAAAACACAGCATTTAAAAAACTAAATGCTTGGCTGCACAACGGCTTGAAGGTGCACCTGCAGGCCGGTTCCCTAGCAGTGCACGTTTACTTTTGAGGGAAGAGCCACTACCCTGTGGTGCTGGGAGCTTCCTGTCACGTCAGGTCAGGAGGAACGTCCTGTGTTCTTAGGTCGTCGGGAAACAGACTGAGCCTGCATACTTTTTTCTCAGCTGTTACCCATAATGTATTTGGAATCATTTAGCCTGCCATTGTTTCCAGAAATAATTACAGGTCTGTCCTGAGTGGGAAAGAAGTGGCCTGTGAGCAGGACATCTAGAGCAAAGTCCCAGCTCTGCTGCTGTGTGGCTGTATAACCTCGGGCATGAGTGTCACCTCTCTCTCGGGGAATAACAGCACCTGTGTTAGCTGAAGTCTATCTCTTGGCCACCTCCTCATCCATCACCACGTCCCATCTCCTCTAGTCCATTTGGAGATGAACCCCACAGACTCTGCCCTGGAGTCCTTCAGAGACAAGAGTGGAGACGTGTGTGTGTATGTTTCCTTGTGTGATTTTTGTCTGTTTAGTTTCGCTTTTACCATTTGGTTTGGGGTTCTATCTGTTTTTTTTTTTTCTTTTTTTTCCTTCCTTTTTTTCCTTTTCTTCTGAGCTGTGTGGCTGGCAGGATCTTGGTGCTCTGGCCAGGTATCAGGCCTGAACCTCCAAGGTGGGAGAGCCGAGACCAGGACATTGGACCACCAGAGACCTCCCGGCCCCACAAGAGCCCTCCCAGAGGTCTCCAATACCAGCTCCACCCAACGGCCAACAAGCTCCGGTCCTGGACGCCCCATGCCAAACAAGTAGCAAGACAGGAACACAACCCCACCCATTAGCAGAGAAGCTGCCTAAAGACATACTATGTTCACAGACACCCCAAAACACACCACCGGACATGGCCCTGCCAACCAGATGAACAAGATCCAGCCCTACCCACTGGAACACAGGCATCAGTCCACTCCACCAGCAAGCCTACACAAGCCACTGAACCAACCTCCCCCACGGCACAGACACCAAAAACAATGGGAAATATGAACCTGCAGCCTGCGAAAAGGAGACCCCAGACAGAGCAGGTTAAACAAAATGAGGAGACAGAGAAATATGCAGCAGATGAAGGAGCAAGGTAAAAACCCACCAGACCAAACAGATGAAGAGGAAATAGGCAGTCTATCTGAAAAAGAATTCAGAATAATGATAATAAAGATGATTCAAAATCTTGGATATAGAATGGAGAAAATATAAGAAATGTTTAACAAGGACCTATAAGAAGTAAAGAGCAAACAAACAATGATGAACAGCACAATAAATGAAATTAAAAATTCTGTAGAAGGATTTAGCAGAATAACTGAGGCAGATGAACGGATAAGTGACCTGGAAGATAAAATAGTGGAAATAACTGCCGCAGAGCAGAATAAAGAAAAAAGAATGAAAAGAATTGAGGACAGTCTCAGAGACCTCTGGGACAACATTAAACACACCAACATTCGAATTATAGAGGCCCCAGAAGAAGAAGAGAAAAAGAAAGGGTCTGAGAAAATCTTTGAAGAGATTATAGTTGAAAACTTCCCTATCATGGGAAAGGAAATAGTCAATCAACTCCAGGAAGTGCAGAGAGTCCCAAACAGGGTAAATCCAAGGAGAAACATGCCAAGACACATATTAATCAAACTATCAAAAATTAAATAAAAAGAAAAAATATTAAAAGCAACAAGGGAAAAGGAACAAATAACATACAAGGACATCTCCATAAGGTTAACAGCTGATCTTTCAGCAGAAACTCTGCAAGCCAGAAAGGAGTAGTAGAAGATATTTAAAGTGACGGAAGGGAAAAACCTACAACCAAGATTACTCTACACAGCAAGGATCTTATTCAGATTCGACGGAAAAATTAAAACCTTTACAGACAAGCAAAAATTAAGAGAATTCAGCACCACCAAACCAGCTCTACAAGAAATGCTAAAGGAACTTCTCTAGGCAGGAAATACAAGAGAAGGAAAAGACCTACAAAAACAAACCCCAAACAATTAAGAAAACGGTAATAGGAACATACATATCAATAATTACTTTAAAGGTAAATGGATTAAATAAATGATCCAACCAAAAGACATAGACTGGCTGAATGGATACAAAAACAAGACCCATATATATGCTGTCTACAAGAGACCCACTTCAGACCTAGGGACACATACAGACTGAAAGTGAGGATATGGAAAAAGATATTCCATGCAAATGGAAATCAAAAGAAACCTGGAGTAGCAATACTCATACCAGGCAAAATAGACTTTAAAATCAACACTATTACAGGAGACAAAGAATGACACTACATGATGATCAAGGGATCAGTGCAAGAAGATATAACAATTGTAAATGATTATGCACCGAACAGAGGAGCACCTCAATACATAAGGCAAATGCTAACAGCCATAGAAGGGGAAATTGACAGTAACACAATCATAGTAGGGGGCTTTAATACCCCACTTTCACCAATGGACAGATCATCTAAAATGAAAATAAATAAGAAAACACAAGCTTTAAATGACACATTAGACCAGATGGACTTAATTGATATTTATAGGACATTCTATCCAAAAACAACAGAATAAACTACTTCTCAAGTGCTCATGGAACATTCTCCAGGATAGATCATATCTTGGGTCACAAATCAAGCCTTGGTAAATTTAAGCAAATTGAAATCGTATCAAGTATCTTTTCCGACCACAACACTGTGAGACTAGATATCAGTTACGGAAAAAAAATATAAAAAATACAGACGCATGGAGACTAAACAGTACACTACTAAATAACAAAGAGATCACTGAGTAAATCAAAGAGGAAATAAAAAAGACCTAGAAACAAATGACAATGATAACATGACGACCCAAAACCTATGAGGTGCAGCGAAAGCAGTTCTAAGAGGGAAGTTTATAGCAATACAGTCCTACTTCAAGAAACAAGAAAAATCTCAAACAACCTACCCTTACACCTAAATTAATTAAAGAAAGAAGAGCAAAAAGCCCCCCAAAGTTAGCAGAAGGAAAGAAATCATAAAGATCAGATCAGAAATAAATGAAAAAGAAATGAAGGAAATGATAGCAAAGATCAATAAAACTAAAAGCAGGTTCTTTGAGAAGGTAAACAAAATTGAGACACCATTAGCCAGACTCATCAAGAAAAAAAGGGAGAAGGCTCAAATCAACAGAATTAGAAATGAAAAAGGAGAAGTAACAACTGACACTGCAGAAATACAAAGGATCATGAGAGAGTACTACAGTCAACTATATGCCAATAAAATGGACAACCTGGAAGAAATGGACAAATGCTTAGAAAAGTACAGCCTTCCAAGACTGAACCAAGAAGAAATAGAAGGTTTGAACAGACCAATCACAAGCACTGAAATTGAAACTGTGAAAAGAAAATCTTCCAACAGTCAAAAGCCCAGGTACCAGATGGCTTCACAGGTGAATTCTATCAAACATTTAGAGAAGAGCTAACACCCATCTTTCTCAAACTCTTCCAAAATTTAGCAGAGGGAGGAACACTCCCAAGCTCATTCTACGAGGCCACCATTCACCCTGATACCAAAACCACACAAAGATGTCACAAAAAAAGAAAACTACAGGCCAATATCACTGATGAACATAGATGGAAAAATCCTCAACAAAATACTAGCAAACAGAATCCAACAGCACATTAAAAGGATCATACAGGGCTGCCTTGGTGGCACAGTGGTTGAGAGTCTGCCTGCCGATGCAGGGGACACGGGTTAAAAAAAAAAAAAAAAAAAAAAAGGATCATACACCGTGATCAAGTGGGCTTTATCCTAGGAGTGCCAAGAATCTTCAATATACGCAAATCAATTAATGTGATACACCTTATTAACAAATTGAAGGATGAAAACCATATGATAATTTCAGTAGATGCAGAAAAAGCTTTCAACCAAATTCAACACCATTTATGATAAAAACTCTCCAGAAGGTAGGCAAAGAGGGAACCTACCTCAACGTAATAAAAGCCATATATGATAAACCCACGGCCAACATTGTCCTCAGTGGTGAAAAAGTGAAGCCATTTCCTCTAAAATCAGGAAGATGACAAGGTTGCCCACTGTCACCACTATTCAACATAGTTTTGGAAGTTTTAGTCACACAATCAGAGAAGAAAAAGAAATAAAAGGAATCCAAATCAGAAAAGAAGAAGCAGAACTGTCACTGTTTGCAGGTGACATGATACTATACATAGAGTATCCTAAAGATGCCACCAGAAAACTGCTAGAGGTAATCGATGAATTTGGTAAAGTAACAGGATACAAAGTTAATGCACAGAAATCTCTGGCATTCCTACACAGTAACGACAAAAAATCTGAAAGAGAATTAAGGAAATACTCCCATTTACCATTGCAACAAAAAGAATAAAATATCTAGGAATAAACCAAACTAAGGAGACAAAATACCTGTATGCAGAAAACTATAAGACATTGATGAAAGAAATTAAAGATGATATAAACACATGGACAGATATACCATGTTCTTGTATTGGAAGAATCAACATTGTGAAAATTACAACACTACTGAAAGCAATCTACAGATTCAGTACAATCCCGATCAAACTACCAATGGCATTTTCCACAGAACTAGCACAAAAAATTTCACAATTTGTATGGAAACACAAAAGACCCCCAATAACCAAAGCAATCTTGAGAAAGAAAAATGGAGCTGGAGGAATCAGGCTCCCTGACTTCAGACTATACTACAATAAATAAAGTAATCAAGTATTTATTGTACTACAATAAATACAGTAATCAAGACAGTATGGTACTGGCACAAAACCAGAAATATAGATCAATGGAATAGGATAGAAAGCCCAGAGATAAACCCACGCACATATGGTCACCTTACCTTTGATAAAGGAGGCAAGAATATACAATGGAGTAAAGACAGCCTCTTCAAAAATTGGTGCTAGGAAAACTGGACAGCTACAGGTAAAAGAATGAAATTAGAACACTTCCTAACACCATACACAAACATAAACTCAAAATGGATTAAAGACTTAAATGTAAAGCCAGACACTATAAAACTCTTAGAGGAAAACATAGGCAGAACACTCTGTGACATAAATCAGAGCAAGATCCTTTTTGACCCACTTCCTAGAGTAATGGAAATAAAAACAAAAATAAACAAATGAAACTTAAAAGCTTTTGCACAGGAAAGGAAACCATAAAGGAGACAAAAAGAAACCCTCAGAATGGGAGAAAATATTTGCAAATGAAGCAACTGACAAAGGATTATCTCCTAAATATACAAGCAGCTCATACAGCTCAATATCAAAAAAAGCAAGCAACCCAATCCAAAAATGGGCAGAAGACCTAAATAGACTTTCCTCCAAAGAAGATATACTGATTGCCAACAAACGCATGAAAGAATGCTCAACATCACTAATCATTAAAGAAATGCAAATCAAAACTACAATGAGGTATCACCTCACACCGGTCAGAATGGCCATCATCAAAAAATCTACAAACAATAAATGCTGGAGAGGGTGTGGAGAAAAGGGAACCCTCTTGCACTGTTGTGGGAATGTAAATTGATACAGCCACTCTGGAGAACAGTATGGAGGTTCCTTAAAAAACTAAAAATGGAATTACCATACCACCCAGCAATCCCACTACTCGGCATGTACCCTGAGAAAACCATAATTCAAAAAGAGTCATGTGCCACAACGTTTCTTGCAGCACTATTTATAATAGTCAGGACATGGAAGCAACCTAAGTGTCAATTGACAGGTGAATGGATAAAGAGGATGTGGCATATATATACAATGGAATATTACTCAGTCATAAAAGGAAACAAAATTGAGTTATTTGTAGTGAGTTGGATAGACCTAGAGTCTGTCATACAGAGTGAAGTAAGTCAGAAAGAGAAAAACAAATACTGTATGCTAACACATATATATGGAATCTAAGAAAAAAGGAAAAAATGGTTCTGATGAACCTAGGGGCAGTACAGGAATAAAGATGCAGGTGTAGAGAATGGATTTGAGGACATGGGGAGGGGGAAGCGTAAGCTGGGACAAAGTGAGAGAGTAGTATTTACATATATACACTACCAAATGTAAAATAGATAGCTAGTGGGAAGCAGCTTTATAGCACAGGGAGAACAGCTCCGTGCTTTGTGACCACCTAGCGGGGGTGGGATAGGGAGGGTGGGAGGGAGGCACAAGAGGAAGGGGATATGGGGACATATGTACACGTATAGTTGCTTCACTTTGTTATACAGCAGAAACTAACACACCATTTTAAAGCAATTATACTCCGATAAAGATGTTAAAAAAAGTAAAATGAAAGCACACACACACAGAAACTAAATTCATCATTATTCCCTTTTCTTTCTATTGCCACCTTAGAGTTCTCTCCACCAGTTTCTAATTTGCCCTTTTGTATTTCAAAAGATTGCCTTTATTTCTGTTTCCTGGCAGTCCAAGACTTTGGTCAGTTTATAATTCTGTAATTCTCCTGCCCCACCCTCCTTATGTTCTTTTAAAGTATAGGGAGAAAAATCCTCCTGACTTGAGGATGGAAAATCAATAGAGGGGTCCTCAACAAGGTTTTCGAAGTTAAACATGCACTGATTCCAACAAACTGTGTGATTCAATACAGGTGTGAACACACACATTTTGATGTCATCATCTTTTTGCCCACATCCCTTGGGTCCATGGGCAACCTTTGGAAAGGAGCAAATGAAGGGAGATTCTACGACCCTCAACAGTGCTGGCCTTCAGTTGAGTCAGCCTTGCTTCTCTTTTCCTTTCTGAAGGGAGTTCAGAACTCCTTGGCCTTCACCTGCTATCATGCTTTGGTTTCCTCCCATGATGATATTTGTGGGTTTCTGTCTTTATAGAAACGTTTTGATCTTGTAGAAGTTCCAGATAGGTCTGCTGTGTATCTTTAAGTCAAGACCTTGTATTTTCCAGAGTTCCTAAATCTTCCTCTGTGTTCTGTAATTCAGTACTTTACTCTTAGGCTTTTTCAGGTATTTTTCAGGTACTTCAGTGACTTATTCAAGTCACTCTGTCAGTAAATAGTCAGTTACACAGAAATACCAGATCACACATTCAGAATGACTATTCTTTGTGCTCAAAGCTTCTGATTTATCAGCCCCGTATTTTGCCATTTTATTAGGACAAGGGTCTGTACCAAAGAGGCCAATATAGTCCTGGAGTCACTGCCTTTTCTACAGTTTTTGCTTGAAAACCTTCAATAGCTTCTTCCCAACTTTCCATTCCAGACAGACCATCATTATGTGGACTTAATCTACTTCTTTGTGTGTGTGATGACCCAGAGCCATCTTTGGGAGTCTGCAAGCTCAGACCTGTCTTTCTGGGACCATGAAAGGTCACCTGCCTTAGAGAGGAATACGCAAGAGAGAGAGAAAGAGGAAAAACAGGGGTGCTTGGTGAGGTTCCAACTGCTGCAGAGCTGTCTCCTTCTGCACACTCTCTGTCAGCAAAGCGAAGGGACGGAACTGCCTATTACCTTTCTGCAGACCTCTCCCAACAGTAGGCTTCTTCCTTGTGTGCTAGGACTTCTGCTTTTTTTTTTTTTTTTTTCCAAGGATGCTGCTAATCA
>NW_020185324.1:4653944-4745246 GCF_003031525.2 Neophocaena asiaeorientalis asiaeorientalis | reverse complement strand
TTCTCTCTAGATTTCTCATATATATATATATATATATATATACACACACACACACACACACACACACACATATGACTATGTATATATGATTAACTGGGCCCCTCTCAGAGATTAATTATTCTTATTCTTTTAAAAACCTGGTGGAGTGATAGTCTAGAAATTTACTTCAAACTAATTAATTAATAATACTAGCCACTGCTTATTGAGGTCATGCTATAAGCTAGACATTTTACACCCATTGTCTTTTTAGTCCTCATCAACAACTCTATGCCATAAATACTGTTACCTCTGCCCCATTTTGCAGTGGAGGAAATCAAGGTTCAGGAAAGTTAAGTAACTTGCCTAAGGTCACATACATAAGGAGTAGCCAGAAGGAGACTTGGCTCTTCGCTTCATACCTTGTTATCTCCATACTTTGAGGCAATGCTATAAAGTTCTCCTTCAGTAAGAAGCAGGAAGCCATGCAGTTTTCTTATCCTTGCTTGGCTCTTTCTTACCATTCACTCTCCCTTAGGCATAGACGGGTCGTTATACAGAGTTTGAGCCTAGGCATAGCACCCTTTAACCTTCTCTAGGGAAGAGCCAGTATTTCTCTGTTTCAGTTTTGCAACTTGTCTTTGTTGGTAATTTTTTTTTCATTTTTTCGCTGTATATATGTATTCTAATGACTGTGTGTCAAGCACTGAGCATACAGGTGTTCAACAGACATATATGGTCCTATCTTCATAGAGTTTTATAGATTAGTTGAGGAGAATACAGGCTATATGTATATAAAAAGTTAATTAGCTAAGTAAGAGACCAGCTTACTGCTGTTCATCCTTACTGTCAAGATATTGGAAAGCAGAATTAACTTGAGCATCCAATGCACAGTCTGCTGAGAGAAGATACATACGAATACATTGTCTCCTGGGCAGGATTTAGTAATTCAAACCAGTAATGTTTGAAGTTGATTAAAGAAAAATAGTCAGATTCCTGAATAATGATTTAAATGTGCTGGAACATTACCCATTACCCACACATTATATAAATATATTTTAAAATTCTGGCCAGTTGTTGAAATGATAATATTTCAAGTAGGTGGCACTAATAAGTATTCGTGTAATCATAGAATGTTGTTAGAAAGTGTTGTTTGACCTTCCTGTTCCTTATTTTATCTGAAGAAATTAAAACTCAGAAAAATTGCCTGTGCAGTGTTCCCTTACTTTCCAAATTCATGACTTGTAGAATGAATAGACTCTGGTTTATTCAGGGTCTCAGGAGTTCAAGTTGTCAACATTTCATCCTCTCACACATTAGCAACGTCAATGACTTGGAAATGAATATGATTTGAACTTCGTGATTCTTTCTCTTAGATGTGGTTGAAGTAGTGTGAGCTCATCATCAAGAAACAGTTAGTTAGATCTTCTCTTCAGCCTGCCTTGTCTAAATTTCATCTGCTACTACTAAATGGTTTTTACTAGTTCTAGTGACTCAAGAGGCAGTTTTACTCTGTGTGACTACTAGCAGACCACATTAAAGCATTTATGTTCCTTGTTAAGTTGCAGGAATGAGTTTTCTTAATGCCATCACTGAATTCCAATGGAGGAAATAAATTACTCATGCATTTTCTAATGGTTACAAAATTTTCCAGCATCTTGGCTGTCTAGTTCTCATCATGCTGAGGTTCTATTACCAAAGAGTAATTGACATGATTTTGACTAGCAGGCTGATACTACTTAGAAAACCAACTAAATAAAACATCTGAGTCATGGATCCTAGGAGAAAATTTCAAAGAGTAAACTATATAAGAGACAAAATTTTGTAGTTATGGGGAAAAATACTAGACTTGGGAAAAAAGCGTGTGGTCTTGTCTTATTAGCTTTGTCAGTGTGGGCAAGCTGTTTAACCTCTCCAAGCCTGTTTTCCTCATCTGTAAGCATGAAGATAATCATATTAATAACTGCTGCAACTATTTCATATGATTGTTGAGAAAATCAAATGAGATAACAAATGTGAAGGCTCACTAGAAAAATACTATGAAGATCTTTGTAAATGTAAGGGCCGAAAAGTATTGTAGTAATGATAATGATACTCAAAGTGACAATTGTGATCTAAATCTTGGCATAGAATTATGTATAAGAGAACATTAAATGGGTGCTTGGATGCTCTTATGTGTTGGTATAGCGACAGTGTTTGAAAAATGCAAGTCACTAAAAGAACGATTTTGCTGTTTAGCATTGATGTCAGTAAATGAAAATAGCTTGAAATATCTCCTTTGTGTCAAAAAAGGTTAAAAATACTTTTCAAAGATATAAACAATAGAAAAAGATGAAAAAAGGTAAGTGAGGAAATGGGGAGAAGGGAAAGTGGGATGAAACAAAGGGTTAAGTTAGGACCCCCCCCCCCCAAAATGCATCTCATAGGGCCCTACACCATTTGTTAGAGGTGAGTCAAAGATTGGGTTCTCAGTTTTCCTGCAGCCAGTGCAAGGAGAGAAACAATCAACTATATGAATCATAGTGCCCTTAAGGTTCTGTAGTGAAGGAGGGCTGGCTATTCCTAATAATGAGACACAAGACAAAAGATTTTCCCAGGGAGTCATAAAAGAGGACAGTGTATGATGAGCAACATCCCACAGGACATCTTGATGATAAGCATTCATATATTTTTTGACGTTATCGGTATGATTGCCAAATGAAAAACTGACAAATTCACTGTTTGTTAGCAAGTTTTTTAGTTGCTTGGTTATAATCATGATTGAATGTATGTTAGGACTAGAAATAATCTCTGAGATCACCTTGGTCCCTCCTTATGTCTTGTGGATTAGGGAATTGAGGCCTACAGGAGTTGAGTGAAGGCTCAGGGTTAGGTGGTGGGTTTATATCAGAGCGCAAGGGGCTTCAGTGAAGATAGTTTCCTCTGAGCCCAACCTGTGTGACTGCGGGAACTTTCCTTGTCTCGATATAAATACCATTTGGCACTTTCAACATGTTTCTAATTGTGAGTTTAGCAGTTTACTGTGGTGGGTTTTTTCGGGCTGTTCGTTGTAGTGTATAGAAGCCGTTGACTATGATGGCATCTTCGTATCTTGTTTGTTTTGTTTTCATGGTAGAAGTTACTGATAAGCCTGCAAAACTGGATCTGAAATTTATAGAGAACAGGTCTCAAAATGCAAAATTTCCAAAATTTGTAATTATACTGCCTGCAGTGCCCCTCCTCATAAACTTAACACTGTCGTCAAAGACATAACTAGAAAATGCCCCTCCTCATAAACCTAACAGTATCATCAAAGACATAACTAGAAAATGTAGACATCAATATTTTAAGCCAATTAAAAAAAAAAAAAAACCCAAACCGTAATTTTGAAACATAGATGGAGTTTTAAAATATTGGCTAAAAGCCTAAGGGAATTTTAGGTTGGCTTCTGTAGTGAACTTATTTGCTCACATTCATGGAAGGTGGCTTCTAATGTAGGCAGCAATTGTTCAAGAGGTTCCTGTGGTGTTTTAGAGGCCGAGTAAAACAAACTTCTTTTATCAAGGAACCATGAGATCAGCTGTGAGAATAAACAAGGGGGCCTAGGTTCTAGAGAAAATGAGAGTGGGTCTCCAAAAGGATCAGTCAGTGGGTTTGAGGGATTTTAGGGAAATTTGACTTTTTATGGTCAATTTGTGAGGCAATGTGTGTCTTTGAGAGAGGCACACTTAATGAACTTTTAACCTAGGAGTAGTGAATCATAGAATGTAAACATTGGAAGCAGTGGTTGTGAGAAGACGTCATGTCTGTCTCATCCACAAGGTTAAATGACTTGACCAGAGTCACAAAGTACAAAGGATTGAGACTTGAATATTCGCAGTCCAACTCTAAGATATGTGGGGATGTGCTGGAGTGGAGGGGAAGAATAGGCAGTGCAGATGTTAACATCCTTTCCCCATCTGTCTTTTTCTTTCCTAATTTGTAAAATTAAAAATCAGGGCCAGATTATCTCAAAGCAATTTCACAAATCTAAGAAGAATTCCTCTTGTGGAGTGTAGGTGTGGGAGATGTAAGTACTTTAAAAGTAATCTTTCTCTTTCCTTAAAAAAACCCCAGCCTACCTAAAAAGTATTTTTTTCTCTCATTCTGTAAGGAAGAGCAGTTAAAGGAGTTAACCTGAAGGCTACTGAGATGAACAGAGCGGAGCCATAATCTATTATCCCCCTTCTGCTTGGTATAACCCTGTGAATGAACATGTTGGCTCAAGAAATGGCATGCTGCATCTTTTTCATCTTACTGACAGCAAAATGAGTTTGACACCTTTCATCTCAAACATAAGCACTTTAGGGGCTTCCCTGGTGGCGCAGTGGTTGAGAATCTGCCCGCCAGTGCAGGGGACACAGGTTCGAGCCCTGGTCTGGGAGGATCCCACATGCCGCGGAGCAACTGGGCCCGTGAGCCACAATTACTGAGCCTGCGCGCCTGGAGCCTGTGCTCCGCAACAAGGGAGGCCACGATAGTGAGAGGCCCGCACACCGCAATGAAGAGTTGCTCCCGCTTGCTACAACTAGAGAAAGCCCTCGCACAGAAACGAAGACCCAACACAGTCATAAATAAATAAATTAATTAAAAAAAATGAGCACTTTGTTAAGCCAATGTGTTAAGATGCAAAACATATACCACTTTTTTTACTCAAATTGCTTAGCGTGTAAAGTATAACACATTCCCCTGGACTTGGTACTGCCCAGACTTGGTTCAGGTGATGCCTTTATTCTTTCTTTTAAAGTACCACTGTCCTTTGACCCTTACATCCAAAAACTTGCCTACTGAATTAGTGATTTGTGCAAGCACTTGACACTAAATAGTGACATTGTGACTTGAAACATTGGGTGAGCTACAATGCTGTGGGGTTAAGTAAAGTCTTGGCTGGGTCTGTTTATGTTTGTTGTTAGTGATGAGTGTTAAGTGATTCATGGATGAAAAGGTTAAACACAAGGCTGGACCCATTCTAAACATCTCATTTTTGCATGTCCATTTTCTATGTTGTAAGGTGAGTCAGTGTAAGGCTTTCTGGAAGAATTGAGTCATGCAGAATCCAATTCAGAGAGGTGGTATTTTAGATAAGTGGATAGTGAGAGAAGCTGGGTAGATAGAATAATATTTTGCTTGGGAGTTGCAACAGGAGAAGAGAAAGAGGAAGGTGCACTTTGCTACAGTGTCTAGAGAAATTGTGCTCCATAATGGTTTATGTTTATACAAAGCTTAGAGCTTTCAAAGCAGTGTCACATACCTGGTCTCACTGACTCTGGGTGGAGAGAAGGGAAGGAGGGAGAGGAGTCTGGAGGTGGCACCAGTGGCATGAATGTTAAAATACAGACATCTCGAGGGTCCTTTGGGTCTGTAGCAAAGCTCCAACTCCATCATCCCAAGAGCCTAAGTAGCTTCTTCCTCCTTCCCTTTCTGGTCTGTCCAAGGGCAGCTGATCTGGACACCTTCCCAGACCTGTATGGGTCCTCTTTACATTGGGAAATTTGCCCAGGTGGCCTCTGGGGTCCCTTTCAAGAGCTCTTAGAGATGATTCCTAGCGCTGGGACTTCTTGCTTAAAGACAGATGATACTGCCTTTTCAGACTGTCTGATTCCTATCATCAGGTTTGCCTTGGCCTCTTCTTTCTTGCATTGTCAGTACCTGCAGTGCTTTTCTCAACTGTTTCTGCCTCTTGGTATTTCCGTATGTTATCTTTGCCCCTTTCTCTCATGGTATAACCACGTTAGCCAAAGTCAAGTATTAGATTTTCCATTCTGTGTGTTGGTAGTTCTTTCTTTAGACATTCTTTGATATCAAAGGAGGGTTTTGGAAAAAAATTAGGTCAGTTGCCTGAATTAAATCTAGATAATTTTCAAAACCTCTTAGCTCACTAATTGATCTTTATGTTCTCATTCATCTAAGGAAAATGTGAGAAAAAAATTTTTCCAGCTAATTCATGGCCCCTGTATTATACATGTATTTTGTGCATGCTTGAGGGTTCCAAGAAAATGCCAAATAAAAAATTATTTATTTTTTACCTGTATATTTTTGGTTAACTTAAAAATTTTTAAACAATGTCAAACTTCAAGAAAAAGTTGTAAGCCTGGTACAAAGATTCCCATATGCCCTTTACCCAGATTCACCAAATTTGAACATTTTACCTCATTTTTGCCTTATTATTCTTTCTCAGCTCTTCAAAAATGTCAAGCTCTGACATATATCCATATATCTCTCTATATGTATTTTTTTCTGAATCATTTGAGAGTAAGTTGTAGACATGTTCCAATATCTTGAAATATTTCAGTGTATATTTCCTAGAAGAGAAAAAAAGAAAAAAAAAGACAAAATCCTTCTTTTATTTTTCCCTTTCCTTTTTGCTCTGGGATCCAACTTAGAGTGTTACACATTGTTTTCTTCATGTCTCTTGGTCTCTTTTAGTTAGGAACAGTTCCTTAGTCTTTTTCAGTCTTTTTTTTTTTTAACTTTGATGAGCTGACGTTTTTGAAGAACTCCTGCCTCTTACATTGTCCATGTTGCTCACGATGAGGCGTTGTGCTTTGGGTCTGAAGACCTCAGATACAATGCTGTGTTCCTCTTGAGGAATCATATCGGGGCATCAACGTGTTCAGTGCTGGTGATGATAACTTCTGTCTCTTGGTCAAGAGAGTTGTGCCAGGTTTCTCCTCTCTAAAGTTAATTAATATTTTGTTTTCAGGAATTTATAAGTGACTTATAAGTTTGTGATATGGAAATACTTTGAGATTATCTAAATATCCAATTCTTCATCAGACTTTTACCCTCTGCTTTTAGTTACACAGATTATTTTCTAACCTCATCATTACTTCTAAATTTATTAATTTAATTCCACAGTAAAAAATTATTTATTTATACAGTATGTCATGGATTTTAATTTTCTCAGCATGTTTTAAACCATTGCTATCAATATTTATTTTGATGCCCAATATGTCCCAGATTTGTCCAGTGGGAGCCCTTTCAAACTGTCTCCCGAGTCCTTTTGAAATGTCTCTATCATTCCTTGAGCAATTTTTTACTTTCTGTTATGATTAGATGTTCTAGGCTTATCTAGTACTTTCTTGCCCCTGCCCTGGAATCAGTCACTTCTCTAAAGAGCCCTGGTTCTTTTTGGTGGAGAGTGGTATTTTTAGAAACCAAGGTTCTGGGTGGTAGATGTGCTTATTGGTACTGAGGTATCATAGCTTCTAGGCCCTCTCAGTAGGAAGAGCTGGGAAATATATAGGTATGTACACGCATGCTATATACACACAAACATCTATATGTCTTTCTATATCTATCTAACCATAGATATTAAAAAGCTTGAGTTTGTACCAATACCTCTAATTTCCAGTTTAACACCACAAGGCTTATCCTAGTTGTATCCCTTTCCACATTTGTACCTCCTTCTGCAACAGTGAGAACCCTGCTCCTGTTATTCTTGTTTACTTATTTCCTCAATTTCCTGGCCACATGGGCTATCTCCTGAGTCCAGCCTCTTCAACCTAACAGTCATCTGGGACAAGCCCCTATCCCTGCTCTGCCCATTATGGGTCTGCTGCACATGCTGACTGTACCAGCCAAGGCCTCTCCCTTCCCTTAGCTCAGCTGTGTTATTTGTGAGTTTTAAAAAAATATTAGTGTTTTTCATTGAAAGATGCTTAGAATGGTGATTGCCATAACTAAAGTCAAATTTGTAACTGGTATATTTTCATCTTTCTCCCTGTTCACTATGAGTATGAGAGAAGTGACTGATTTCTAAATATTTGAATGATATTTTGAGGGTTTGTGGTTTGATCACATTTATTAAAGGGTGGGTTCAGTGGGTTAGCAGTGCTTCTCAACAAGTTTTGTATCTTGAGGCACGTAGATAATGGTGATATTTGTTCAGCACACAGAGTTAAATGGATAAGATTTGTAGAGGATGCAGTCAAGAGGCCTGGGGGCTGTGGGTATTCAGGTTCCCTCATCTTGTTATACCTGTCACCCAGTAAGGGCATACTACTGTTTTAGAAGCTCTGGTTTAGACCTTGGTACTCCTAAGCTGCTCAGATAGTTCAAGGACCTAATTCCAGTGTCTGTAGCCTGTGTGCCTGATGTTGGTCAGTTCTCTGTCAGATTTGTGCCAGTGGTCACAAGGGGACTCTATAAGAGGGCATGGATATATAGTGACAGCCCGCTGGCATGTTAGGTGCAAAAGCTCAAAGCACTTGTTATTTTAATGGATGGACTCACTAATCACCTCCATTAGTGGAGGATTGCTGTAAAGCAAAACATAGAAGATAAAATTTAAAAAATGTCTATTCCAAATTCATTGATTTATTACTTTAGCAATTACTTATTGAGCTCTACTTATGTGCCAGGCACTGCTTGAGTTAATAAGGATATAATACTGACCAATTTTGGCTCTCATAGGCCTTATATTTTAGAGGAAGAAACAGATAATAAAGAAGCAATTAATAAAGATTATTTCAGATATCTATGAGTGCCATGAAAAAAATAAACCCAGGGGAGTGTTTTAAGGTGATGATGGGGCATGGGCTGATTTGGTACATTGTGATTTGTATTTTTAAAAGATCAATTTGACTGATATGTAGGGAATAAATTTTAGGGAGCAAAGAGTGAGTGTGGGAGACTAGGAGAAAGATGATGATGATTAACACTTGGCTGTCCATTATGGTAGCCACTAGCCATATGTGGCAGTTTAAATTTAATTCAAACTTAATTAACATATCTGACATATGCTACAATATGGATGAGCCTGGAGGACATTATGCTAACTGAAACATGCCAGTCACAAAAAGATAAATACTATATGATTCCATTTACATGAGGTATGTAGAGTAGTCAAATTCATAGAGACAGAAAGTAGAATTGTGGTTGCTGGGGGCTGGGAGAGGGGAGTAGTAGTTTAATGGGTGTAGTTTCAGTTTTTCAAGGTAAAGATTTCTGGAGGATGGTTGTACAACAATGTAAATGTACTTACCTCTTCTGAACTGTACACTTAAAATGGTAGATTTTATGTGTATATTTTACTACAGTTTTTTAAAAAACAGTTAAAAGAACTAGCTAAAATCTTCTGCATGAGAACACCAGAGATAAGTAGAAGTTTGTGGAGTAAGAGAAGGATGAGAGGAGAAAGAAGGAAGAGTAGCAAGATGGCATGAGGCTAGGGTCAAGAGAGGGGGAGAGAGCCAATCTAACATATCTCAAGAAATAGGATATGGAAAGACAATTAAAAACATTAATATATCCCCTCCCCCACCCAAAATTTATTAACCTAAAGTCATTTTTTTCCAGTTACGCTAGCCACATTTCAGGTGCTCAATAGAAACATGTGGCTGGTGTCTGCCATATTAGACTGTACACATATAGAACATCTCCATCACTGCAGAAAGTTCTATCATACAGCTCTGGTTTAGACCATGGTGGTTGTAATGGAGGTGGGGAGAAAGAAGTAGATGGATTTGGGAAATATAATCAACAGGACTTGCTGATTGATAGGATATTGTAGTAAAATGGAAGCAACAAATAAGGGATGATGTGTGGCTTTTCTGCTTGAGCAACTGGGGTAGATTGATAAGACTGAGTAGGAACGGGCTCAAGCGTACAAATCAAGAGAGTTCTGCTTTAGGCACATTATGCCATCTCTTCTAGAGCAGAATCTAAATAACTCTTAATGGAAGTAGAGGGAGAAGGAAAAGTCCATTTTGATGAGTTTTTCAGTCTCATAACAGATGCTAAATAAGTCCCATATGTTTCTAAGTCCTCATCTTGCTTTAATTTTAGAGAGGCCATTATTGTCTGTTGGTTGTTTTATTAAAATACTATTTCATGCTGCTGCAAAATTTAATTCCACAGAAATCCTTTTGTTTATTTTAATTTTGTTTGAATTGTGATTTGGGATGCCAACTGAAAGTGACCAGAAAATGGGGAGTTTGCTCTTGATTCTTTGCTGAAGAGTTACTTACTAAGAGACCACAGATGGAGGACCCTGACTCAGTATGACAGGTAAATTAAATTATACTAGCTTTACCTTTCTGGAGCTTAACACTTTAAAACATATAAGCAAGGCATGTCTTCTAAAGAAGGAACTGTACGGGATGAGGGTACTGCAAGTGGCCTGCCTTAGAACCAAATGACATTTCTTAGTCTCTTTAGAGAAGGGTGCTACTTTCAGACACAAGGACAGTCCATGCTGAGCACTGTTATGTGGCTGCGTATCCTTGAAGTTTTTCCCTCTTAGAAATTTCTGCCAATGTTGCCCCCTTTTTGGAAGGAGTCACTTGCCTGTCCATGTTTAGGGTAAGAGGCCCTATATTGACAGTTGTCATGGGGGAGAAGGCTAAGTAATTTTTTTTTAATATCACAATGCTTTTATGGCTAATGGCTTACAAACAGGTGTCAGGTCTGAGCCAAGTGAATGAGTCACATCTATGCTTTGTGTGTTTCCCTGCACAATTTTTCTGAAGCATGAAAGTTCTCTTTGGCTTCTTGGGTTGACCACTTTTGTGCTCATGAACCAGTCACTCTAGTGCCCTGCTTCCCATTTCCAGACCCTCTTTATTCTTCTGTGGGAGTGGTAGAGATTACCTGACAAAAGCAAACTGGGGAACACTTGGGAAACATCACCCTCTCCTTTGTTTGCTTTAGTAGCACATTTTCCAGCACCATGCCTCCTGGCAGCAGCAGTCTCCTTAGTGTGGCTCTGTTCCCCTTTGAATGTTCATTGTTTAATGTACTGAGGTCTCCATTCTCTTATGCTGTTGTGCGGATCAGATCGATTCCAATTTGCCATTCAAGAGAGGAGGAGTTTTGATTTTTAATACAATGCATCTGACATTCTTTGTCTGCTTCATCTCTTCTTGTTGTGACAGCCCCCTCCCCCACATCCTGCTCATCAGGTAGAAAATGGATATTTACAGATCCATAGCTTTAGTAAGAATAAACTTAGCAGGAACATATAAAGAGTTTTGAAAACTAAGTCCTCGACCACATTGGACTGAGGGTATACTAGAAATCATAGAAATACTGAGATAGGACTAAAAACAAAGAACAACCAGGTATGCATCACAGTGAACTTATATGTGACAGCTGAACTTGGCTTTCTCTAGCCTTGCTTCAGAACCCTGTGGTGGGGCTCTCTAAGTCCAATGCATTTGCCAATTCAACCCACATTTTCTCCTTGCATGGAATTAATTTAGAACTAGGGAAGAAAAACTGCCCTGGCATTTGTCTATTTAAATAGAAGGAAAAGTCAAAAGCTTTATTTTTAAAAATACAATCTTCTCTGAGCATATGTAATGAATTTATGTGGACATGATTTTCTCAAACATTAGGAAGGCTGCACTGGGACCATCACACCAAACAACATGGAGTCCAGCATCAAAATGAGAAATATATTTGGATTTAGAATTGCATTAGAACCGTATTTTTGATTTTTTAATTCTCCTGTGTCTATCCCTATATTGCAGAACAGTTTTAAGAAAAGGATTTTGAAAACAACTAAGTTCATCTTTCTTTTAAAGGCAGGCAAATACCAACTAAGTATTGTTATACTGTTGAAGAAAACAAACATTGAGATCTGGAACATGACTTTGTAGTAACACAGTGTCATGAGGAAACTTTGAAGTAGTAACACAGACCTGTTTTCAGAGTCTAGAGCTTTCAGTAGGGATTGAAAATGGATGCTGTTGATGGGAACATTCAGTGCATCAAAACTGAATCATAGAAAGATGATTCCATGGTATACACCCAGGCAATGGCATTATAGTGAAGCTTCAGGGTTTTTGATGCTTGGAAGATGAAAGTAGAGCATTGGAAAATCCAGGAATCTTTTCTTAATAGAGTGGTAATAAGACCAAACATACTTTTTCTTTTCTTTTTTAAATTAATTTTTAAAATTAATTAATTTTGTCTGTGTTGGGTCTTCATTGTTGCGCACAGGCTTTCTCTAGCTGCAGCAAGCGGGGGCTACTCTTCGTTGCGGTGCGCAGGCTTCTCATTGCAGTGGCTTCTTTTGTTGCGGAGTGTGGGCTCTAAGTGCGCGGGCTTCAGTAGTTGTGGCAGGCGGGCTCAGTAGTTGTGGCTTGTGGGTTCTAGAGGGCAGGCTCAGTAGTTGTGGCACATGGGCTTAGTTGCTCAGCAGCATGTGGGATCTTCCTGGACCAGGGATTGAACCCGTGTCCCCTGCATTGGCAGGCAGATTCCTAACCACTGTGCCACCAGAGAAGTCCAAACATACTTTTTCTTCATCATAAATGGTAAGTGATGTGTCTACCTCCACAAAAGCGTGCCATCATAATTAACAAAAGAAGTGAACTCCCTTCCCACCTGAAAGTGAGTGTATATATAATATACACGCACATATTTATTTATATGTGCACACACACACATGCATGTCTTTCCTGTCGCTTCACTGGCAAACGTATGACCAGTGACTGTGCATGCAGAAGTTTAGCTCAGTTCTAATTGGAGAATTTCAGAGGTATGGTGGGAAGGTTTACACATAGATTTATTTGCTTGCATATTAATCCTCTCTTCCAACAAGGAGGCTGGAGGTCATCTCAGTGAAGTTTTGCTTCTATCTGCATGAGGCCAAGTTTTTAATGTCTTCTCCGTGTTTGAATATTGGCTTACCTATGTACCAGTCAACTAGTGCTATGAGAGCAAGAATCATCATTTTTTTCTAATGACCATTTATACAGGGCTTTTAAAACTGCAGAGTGCTGTCCTGCCCTGTTTCCCCTAGTTTTCACAACCAGGAGAGGTGGGCAAATATTTTTAAAGTCCAGATGATCCTGTTGGGGAATCTCCTCTTGGGTAAGTGATTAACATAAGTTACATGCTGTTGACCAGCCTTACAGTCTTTTTCCCAGCATACGAAATGAACTTTATATTCTGACATGTTTCCCAGCTACATGATTTGTAATCCCAATGGTGTTAGATGCTACAGTAGCTAAGGGAAATTTCATTTTATGCAAGATGCTGAATTATGAAATAATCTTGGTTTTAGGAAAGGATACAGCATTCTTGGAGATTTTATGACCAAGGATAAAGGACATTCAGAAGCTAAATGAAAACCAAAGAAAGAAAATGGTGTAACATGCTCTGCCCAAATTTTTTTTTTTTTTTTTTTTTTTTTTTTTTAATGTGTGGTTTCTCTTCTTCTTCCTGGTGTGGGAGCTCTTGGAGCGCAGGCACTAGTAGGTTCCTGTCCCTCACACTTAGGGAGATGCTCAGTAAATGTGGAGTAAATTAAATTACAAAACAGAAGATGCTTCAGGTGGAGATTTTGATTGGCTGCTGGTTCTGACACATGTTGTGACACTGGGTAATTCAGAAGATGTTTCCCCCAGAGTTTGCAGAAATTCTCTGCCTGCTGGGGCTAACCATTTGACATATTAATAGCTCTGAAACAGAATATGGGTCAATTTTGCCACTGCCTTCTTTCCACAAAAATGCATACTTGAAAGCTTTTATGACAAGATGATCAGAGAGCAGAATTTATTTCTGAGCAATTATCTTACTTTCTGTTAAAGTTTGTTCCATTAACTTTCATCATGAGTTTTGTTTGATATGTGCTAGAATGCTAGGGCAGCAGAGGCTCTGGCAAATACTATTAGTGAGATAAAGTATCATTAAAACCAGCACATACTCTCTCCATTACTCTCTATCCCTTTACTTTGCTTTATTTATTTATTTTTCATAACACCTCTCTCCGAAATTGTTTATTTTGTTTTGCTTAATGTTTATTTTCTGTCTTCCCATTAAAGTGTAAGCGCCACAAAAGCAGGGTATTTGATCTGTAACGCTGGTATCTAGAACAGTACTGGGAAATTTCTAGGTGCTTGATAAGTGTTTGTTGAATGAATGAATGCATGTAACTATGGCAGTCTGAGCCTGTCTGTATTACTTATTCATTATATAAATATTTGTATATTTATCAAGTTCCTATTATGTACCCCATGCTTTTATATATGCCAGAGTTTCAGCAGTGAAAAGATACAGTGCCTGTGTTTACAGATTATAATGTGTCGTGCTGTGCTTTCCAATATGATAGCCACATGTGGCTATGTAAATCTAAATGTAAATTAATAAAATTAAACATTCTGTTCCTTAGTCACACTAGCTTACATGTAGCTGATGGCTACTATAAGTGCTTACATGTAGCTGATGGCTACCATATTGGACAGCACAGATATAAAATATTGCCATTATCATAGAAAGTTCTATTGGATAACACACATTCAGTGATAAAACAGATCAATAATTGGGCATTTGCATTGCAGAGGGATATAATACATGCTGTGTAGAGAATAAGCACATGTTTCAAAGGGAGCGTATAGGAGAGGCTTTTAGCCTAGAATGTGGCTGTCAGGGGTTGTCAGAGATGGCTTTCTGGAGGAATGGCTTCTAAACTGAGAAATCAAGAATGCATAGGGATTAGGCAGGCCAAGGGGAGTGTCTGAATCAAAGGAAACAGCTGGAGGAGAAGGGGCTAGAATATGTACCTTAATATGGTTAGCTGCAGGAGGACCTTGTACTTTATTCTGAAGCCTACCCATGAGTGGACAGATAGCATGTCCATTCATAAACCACCTCCCATGCAGGCAGATATTTTTGTCATGGCAGCTGCTGTCTCTTCTCAGGCCCAGCCCAGCATCAATCTATAGCAGCCTCCTAAAGAAACTTCCTGCTTCTACTTTTGACTCCTCAACATTTTATCTCCAGCGAACTCCAAATTTTGTCATGTTATTCACTTGCTGAAAACATTTTATTGCCTCCCTGTACCACTTTGGATAAAGCTCAAACTCCTTAACGTACCTGTGAGGGTCTTTATGATCTGACCCCTGTTTCCTTTCCCAAATTTATTTTCCTACTCTTCACTTCTCACACTATGACTGAGTAGCATCACTTCTCCAAATGTTCCATTTCTCTGGCCTCTAGGCCTTTGCACCTGCTGTTCCCTCTGCATGGAAAACTATTCCTCTTCCCTGACTCATCTTTGTTTCCATACTTGCTTTTCAGACCTCACTTGAGAGTTTCTTCAGGATCCCCTGATATCGAAATCAAGGTGAGGTGCCCCACCGTATTCCCTGTCACACCTTTGTGTTCCCCTATTGTAGAATGTATCACACTGTCTTATTTTGCCTGCTTTTGTGTCTGTAACTCTCAGCCCTGGGACTGCAAGGAATCACATCTGCCTTGTTCTCTTTTTTGCCCCAAGTACCCAGCATAGTGCTTCAGTAAATATCTGCTTATGGAATGAATGAATAGATTTGATGATCCATCCTCCTTTCTAAGGTGTGATCAATAAGAAGTATGGTTCTGAGATGAAGGGGCCCATTAGAAGAAGCTCCTAAAATTCAACCACTGGGGGAGAAAAGAGAGAGAAGTCCGTTCGTGAAGAAAGCAGATCAGTGACCCTTATTATTTGTTTTTATGCTTAATTTTTTTATTGAGGTCTGTTTTCTTTTTCAACTCAACACCATGCACAGAAGCATGCAGTCCAAGGACTTAAGGTAAATTCGTAGAATTGTGCAACTATGACCATAATCCAGCTTTAGAACTTGTTCGTCATCCCAATAAAATTGCTCCTCTATGTTTACAGTTAATCCTTGTTCCTACTCCCAGTCTCAGGCAACCATTAATCTATTCTTTGTCTCTGTGGGTTTGTCTCTTCTGGGCATTTCATGCAAATGGAATCATATAATATGTGGTCTTTTGTGTCTGACTTCTTTTCCTTAGCAAAATGTTTTTAATATTCATCCTGTTGTAGGGAATATCAGTATTTAATTCTTTCTGTATTCAATAATATCCCATTGTATGGATATACCACATTTTATTTATCCATTTATCAATTGGTGGATATTTGGGTTGTTTTCAGTTTTTGGCTGTTATGAATAACATTACTACGGACATTCACATATGGATCTTTCTGTGGATGTATGCTTTCATTTCTCCTGGGTAGATATCTGAGAGTGGGATTGCTGGGTAAATTTATGTTTAAGTGTAAAAAATTTTTCTTAAAATTTTAATTTTGGTAAAATGCACAGAACACAAAATTTACCATAATAACCATTAAGTGTACAGTTCAGTACTGTTAAATACATCCACATTGTTGTGCAACCAATACCCAGAACTCTTTTTCTTCTTGCAAAACTAAAACTCTATACTCATTGAGTAACAACTCCCCATTCTCCCTCCCCCTCAGCCCCCAACAACCACCATTCTACTTTCTGTATCTACGAATTTGACTACTCTAGGTACCCATATAAGTGGAAACATACAGTATTTGTCTTTTTGTGACTGACTTACTACGCTTAGCATAATGTCCTCAAGGTTCACCCATGTTGTACTGTGTGTCAGAATTTCCTTTCTTTTTAAGGTTGAATAGTATTCCGTTGTATGTATATGACTCATTTTGTTTATCCATTCATCCGTGGATGGATACTTAGGTTGCTTCCAACTTTTGACTGTTGTGGATGCTGCTGTGAACATGGGTGTACAGATGTCTCTTTGAGACCCTGCCTTCAATTGTTTTGTGTAAATACCCAGAAATGGTTTTGCTGGATCATATGGTATTTCTATGTTTAATTTTTTGAGGAACCTCCATACTATTTTCCATAGTGCTGCACCAAGGTTTTAATTTCTCCACATCCTCCCCAAAGGTTGTTATTTTCTGTTAAAAAATCTTTTTTTTTTATTAGAGCCATCCTAATGGGTGTGATGTTTAACTTTTTAATAAATTGCCAAATTGTTTTCCAAAGTTACTACACCATTTTACATTCCTACCAGCAGTGTATCTGGTGTGACCTTTGTTCTTAAGGGCTAACTTTAACCAAGGCAGCATACCCTTTTATCCCTCCACCTGGTGTTGTGAGCTGACAGTTAAGTGACACAACGTCTCTTTCCTTGAAGAATAAGGGATTGGCAGGATTGTGGCAAAGCTTGGTAGGTCTCTTTCTGCACCGATTGTGAATGAAACCTCTTCAGGGAATCTCTGTTTTAGGAGTGTGCTGGAAAGCTCACTGCCCAAAGCCATCCCAATGAGAATTCATTTTGTGGGTTTTGTTAGAGTTGGGCCCAGTGGACCTTGAATTTACATAATTACATGGAATCCAGAAGAAATGTACATAAAGAACAGGGCGCAGATTCATACATTTAGCACAATCTGAAATACCTCTGTAAACAAGTTTTTATTGAGCAGTCACCATGTGGCCAGGATTGAGCTAGATGCTGGTGGGATGTGGGTTTCCTAGATGCCGAGGGAATTTAGTCTTGTTGGGGAGATCAATTTAATCCAAAAGAAGCCACAGCTGAACCCTCTAAGATAGGATTTACTTAAGTGGGGAAATGTGTGGTACAGATTATAAGTATGGTAGCAACTCCAAGTAGAGGACTATCTATGAGTGCTGGAGGTGTTGGAGTTGGCTTCCTGGATGAGGGAAGGTAAGGGTATATGGAGTTTACCTTGAGAGAGGGAAATGGGGGACATTCCCGGTGGGGGCCAACATGACAAGAGGCCTGTAACTGAGATGACTCATGGCTTATTGGTGACACCATGAGGAGACTGCTTGACCAGAGCTGTGGAAAATAGGACTGGGCAATGAAGCTGCATCAAGACCTGGAGCCTGGCGTGGGCCTGTAGGAGCCCCTTCCTCCCCGGACTAGCAGGATAAGTGTTGTATTTCTTTCTGTATTTTGAGGCTTCCATTTTCTAGGGGGCCTTGCTTCTTTTTAAACTGAAGACTGAGGTTTTCTGGATTGTAGAATCCCAAGATAAGAAAAAAAAATTCCCCAGGGCAGCTTACTAAAGTTTGCTCTTAAAAAAAATATTCCTGCCTAGCAGTCATAAATAGCTTGCTAGATATGAATTTAAGTAGGCCAACTTTGAAATTCTATTCTAATTCAAAGCATGTTGCAAAGCCCTGTTTTCAGATTGGCAATTCAAATGCTTTCCCAGATAATACAGTGGGATGTTAAGATAAACTAAGGCTACCACAAAATAGGAAAGGCAATTGGATGCCAGACTTCACTGATAACAACTGGCATGATAATCTGATGGTTACTTTCTGGTTGGGTTGCTCAAAGATGGAATGATTAACCACACCACAGATCTTTTATATATTACAAAGCTATCATAATAGGTGCTTTCTGATATTTTCTCAAGAAGGTCTTTGGGACTTCTGTTACTGGAATTAGGCTCATTTATTAAGACTTGAGTTAACTAAGGTACGGATTGTTCTGAAGAAGGCTTCTTTCATTCAGTAAATACTTATGGTGCACCTGCTACGTGCCAGGCATTGTACTAACACTGGAGATACCAAGCTGAACAAAACATCATCCTTACATTCTGTGAATGGTGTACCCTAACTTCACACCAAGCCATAGACTGATATCGACAGAAGAAATTAGGGATGAGGTGATGGGATGTCTCATCTCCTTATGCCTATGTAGATTTCTTATTTGCAGTTTTGGTCTAGAGCAGTGGTTCTCAACTGTGGGTGGTTTTGGCAATGCCTGCAGATATTCTGGTTGTCATACTGGGGAGATGTTACTGGATTCTGGTGGATAGGGGTCAGGGATGCTGCTAAACATCTGAAATGCACAGGAGAACTCCCCACACAAAGAATTATCCAGCCCCAAATGTCAGTAGTACCAAGGTTAAGGAACCCTTGCAGAGGGACTTCCCTGGTGGCGCAGTGGTTGAGAGTCTGCCTGCCAGTGCAGGGGACATGGGTTCGAGCCCTGGTCCAGGAGGATCCCACATGCTGTGGAGCGGCTGGGCCCGTGAGCCATGGCCGCTGAGCCTGCGCTCTAGAGCCCACGAGCCACAACTGTTGAGCCCGTGTGCCACAACTACTGAAGCCCACATGCCTAGAGCCTGTGCTCCGCAACAAGCGACGCCACTGCCATGAGAAGCCCAAACACCACCACTAGAGAAAGCCCTCACACAGCGATGAAGACCCAACACAGCCAAAAATAAATAAATAAATTAAAAAAAAAAAAACCCTGGCAGAGAGGTAGGAATTCTACAGAGGCTCTAGCAATGAGTCTTTCTGACAACTGTTATGATGAAGGTTGTAGAGAAAAGTGAAATGGAATAAATGTGACTTATAAGAATCCAAGAGCTGGTGCATTGAGAATAACAGAGACTCGTCACTGATGACGTTTCTATTGGGAAAAGGAAGCCCTTGTGAGGGTTGCTCCCAACAAGGGCCTTATTGCCATTTGGACTGGAGGATTCTTTGTGTGGGGGACTGTTCTCTGGATTGTAGGTGTTTAGCATCCCTGACCCACACTCATGTGTGCCAGTGCCACACCCAGGCATTATGACAAACCCAGAGACCTTATGTTCTTCCAAATGTCCTGAGGTGAGGTAGCACAGACCAATGTTGAGAACCTTCAAGGAGTACTGATCTAGGGTCAAGATGTGTGGGTTCTAGGTGAACTTGGTGACTCCCAGTAGAAGTAATTTTACCTCTTTGAGCTGAGTGTCTTCATCTATAAAATGAGAGGATTGGGTTAGTTCAGGGGACTCCAAGGTGGAGGATGGATATCCATTTTAGTGCAGGAATAAAATCTATAATTTTGTCTACTTTTCTTGTGTTCTTTTAAAATGGCACTTTTATGTATGTTTTATAATGTACCTGGCATGGACAGTAGCATGGGTACATAAGTTATATAAACATGAATGTGCATTTATGGTGGGCATGCTCAGTGGTGTTCTACTGAAGGGGTGCACCATCAGAGAAGTTGGGTACCGTATTCCTCTTCTGACAGCCTAAGTTTGGGGAAGGAATGTCACAGGAGCTGGAGACTTTCTAGCCATGGATTCATCTCTGCTGAAGGGCATACAAGGTGATGGATATCAGTTTTACCAAGAAGCAACCACCCACAGAGCTTTATCTCCTGGTATGTGGAGATTGGCATAGGACTTTAGGCAAAAAAACTACATGTTCCCTCATCATGTAGAGCCAGAATTTGTAAAAACTGGCAAGCCACTGGGGTTTTTAAAATTATTCTCTACATGGGTGTGGAAAATACTATTCCCTGACAGAAAATTTGATTCACACTTTACAAAGAGTATGGATGGGGACATGGTTAAATTGTGTAATCGCCACTCACAAGAGGGCCCTGAGTAGAACAGCCTCTTCCAACCCTGCCCACTTCAGCTGGAGCAGAATAGCACACTTGTTTTCAAACACTTATGCTACACCATGTTGAGCAACTTAGTAGATTTTGTATTCTTAAGACCACTCCTTTGGAAGCTGCTCAGAGGCACAGTTCTCACTCAGTCCCCTTTCCATTGACGTCAGGCTGAGCTGCAGGGAGATCAGAAGTTGTCCACAGCCATTGTAGTCTCAAGATCTAAAATAGAAATCTTTGCCGTCCCCCATTCCCAAGCATGTTAATTATCACTTCTCCTTTTGTCATTTATCTTGGGGGAATGTGTACTTGGTAGTCATATAAAGAAGCCATATTTTAGAAATCAGCTAGTTTCTTAGATTACTTATGTGTGGCAGGAATCTGCTTTGACAAATAAAAGTTTCTCCCCAGGGAGTGAACTAAAATGAAAACTACAGGCCTGCTTAGGCCTGTACTTGGCAGAAAAGGAGGTTAATGTGACATTAGTAGAATAGAAGTAACTTTGCTGTTGGTGAACAGAATGGTTATTGAGTCACACACACTGACCGTGCTGTTTTAAGCACTCTGTCATTGCTCCCAGCTTTGCTCCAGGGACGTATAGTATTTCTGTGGCTGTTAAGGTGGAAGTACTTTACTTTAGCTAGGTAAAGCAAAGTTAGAATTGTAGAATCACTGTCCTAAAAGTGATCTTAACAAATCATTCCATTTGCTTCCCTGTCTCCTACCCTGCTCAGAGGCAGTATAGTACAATGGTTAAGGGCACGGACCCTGGGCCAGGCTGCTGGCTCTGAATGTCCCCTCTTCCACTCATGAGTTGTATGGCCTTAGGCAACCTATTTATGCCCCCTGTGCTGCTGCTTCCTCATCTGCAATGCACAATGAGAAAAATGATGCTTATGTCATAGCATTGCTGTGAAGATGAAATGAAATAATATCCATAAAGATCTTACTATGTGTAAAGCACATAGTAGTATGTTAGCTATTATTATTAGCTATTCTTAACTTTAAAGAGGAATAATCATTAATCCCAGATTTGTAACCCATCTCTAGATTACTCAGTAAGCATCATTTTGATGTAAAGGCATAATGGGAAAAATGCACATTTTATTCTGCAAATGTTTCTTTTTCATTCTGAGTTTAGGTAAGGCTGGCAGAGGCAATTTCCCCTCCCTATAGTGGAGGAACTTGGGGGGCAGCTACGGTACGGGGCTGCTTTGTGTGAGGAGAGGATTTGGGGTTAGATCATAAAGTTGAACTGGGTTACAGAAAGAGGTTTTTGATTATTCTTCGCAAATCATTAGGAATTGGGAAGAGTGACCTGGAGGTAGGGAATGAATGTGATGACTTTCTAGGTGCCCTCTGGTCTAAGATTCTGTAATTTTCAAAGGGCAAGTTGTCTTCATCGGCTTCTAGCCCCTCTGGCTCCACACAAAAAATGTATTTGGTTTCTGTGGACATGAGTGTCCAAATAAAAATGTTAAAGTTGTTGTTTGTCAGTATCAAGGATTTAGTCCCTCCCTGCTTCCTCCCAGTGCAATATGCCAAGTATCTACTTTAAAATGTGAAAGCTATTTTAATCTCTCAATTGTACGCAGATTTGACAGGTCAAATTTCAATAGACTATTAAAACAGTTCAGCTTTGGCGTAAATTGACCCAATTTACGTTCATATCTATTAAAGATGTTCATTTATGCAGTTACCACAATTCTGCATTTTTCACAGATATATCATTTCGTTTATGGATGGTTCAGACTCCTCATTAGACCTGAGAATTTGAGGTGTGAGACCCATGGTTCTTCCAGCCCAGCAACGTGCTATGGGAGAGATTATAAAGTATTTTGTTATTTCAGTGAACTCAAAGGTTAGGGAATATGGAGGTTTCTTTAAATGTCTAAAGTGCATATACTATTTAAGGTTTTCCTAAGCAGTTCATAAAGCTATGCCTGCATTTTCGACTGGTAGGCATTCTGAGTTTTACATTATCACAGCTTTCCGTTGGAAATAGTAATTTTCATATGTAGCAAATAAACCTCTTTCAAGGTTAGCGGATACCAGCTAGTCTTTGTGTACTGAAATTTCGTGAGTGATATCTTTTTTTAATTTGTTTTTTTGCTTGTTTGTTTGGTTGGTTAATAATGCTTTATTTGACAGTATCCAAAAATGCAAATGTACTCCTCTAGGTGGACATCTTACTTCCACTTTCATATGCATAAATTTTTCTCTTTAAATATCATACTTAAAAACACCAACTGGTGAATGAGACCTTAAGTCAGTCTTTTTGTAAATTTTTGGAAGACTCTCATTATGGCCTACCTAAACTTTCTTCTTAGAATAAAAACTTTGATTTTTTTTTTTATGCCTTTGGTGAAAGTATAGGAAATAAAGCGAATTTGCAAATCCCCTTGAACACTTTTAAGATCTTCTTTCCAGACAGTTCTGTTATAGATTTCCTTAGGTTTAGTGACAAGAAAGCAGATAGACTTTCCCTTCATAATTTTAGAGTGGAAGCATCTTGTACCAGTTATTCACTTTCTCTTCTATACCTTCAACTCTCCTTTGTTCTAAATCCTAACTATCAGTTTTCAAGTTAGATTCCGGTATCCTGCATATTGAAACAAACAAGCAAGCAAGCAAGCAAGCAAGCACACAAACAATGAGCATTAAAACAAAGCAAAGCAAAACAAAACCAACCAAACAAAAAACTAAAAAAAATCCTCTTTTGACCACAGCTGATCCTTCTTTGGGTGCTGCCTAAATTTTTTTCCTTTCATTCAAATTTCTTTAAGGAGAAATCAACCGCATTTAATGTATCTACCAATCAATTGAAACTGCTTTGCTTCAGGTCACTGGTGACCCCTTGTATCAGCTGCGATTCTTTGTCTTGCTTTGTTGAACAAACTCCAACTGGCTTAAACATAATGGAGAATTCTTGGCTCATGTAAATTAAAATCCTGAAGTGAGTGGTGACCTTAGGTGAGGCTTAATCCGGTGCCTGAAATGATTCACCAAGGACCTGGGTCCTCTCCATGTCTTTGCTTTGCCTCCCATGTTTCGTCTTCATTCTTTGGCTCTTCAGTGTCACTTACTTATTTTTCCACATCCCAGCCCTAGCCTTTCCCCTCTTATAGTGACATAAGTTGCAAGCAATTCCAGATATCCTATCCTCACAATAAAAATCTTACAGGAAAAAGACATAGGAAGTGTCTTTTTTTCTCAGAAGCCCCAGCAAATAATCTCCTTGCACCTCATTATCTCTGCTTGGATTCCTGCCCATCCCTGAACCAATCAGTCACTCTGGCCAGGGGTTTTGAAATGGGGATTGACTGAAGCCAGTTATGGCTTGTCTTTGGAGCTAAGCATTGCACCAGTAAATCCAGATCACATGACTAAAAGTGTGGAAAGAGTGATTCCCAAGGCAAAATTGGGGTGCTTTTAACAAAATGAGAGAAGAGGGTTTGGGGCAGTGACAACAGGGGGTGCTATCTCTGAAATGTCATAACCTTCCTTCTTGAAACTTGACTCCCTTGGTATCAATCCTCTTCTATCATGATCTCTCTACTTTCTTGGTTCTCTTCACATTTCTTAGACTTTCTTACTTAAGTTCTCTTTGATGGCTCCTCTTACTCTGCTCATCAGTAAACATTGATTTCTTCAGGATTCAACCCTTTCTTCTTGCTCCTTTTGCTTTCATATTCTGTATCTTCTCAGCTTCTGCTCCCAGATTAATGCAAGGAGTCTCCTACTCTCAGATATAATGAGTTCCTGAAAATGTGTCAGATGGTTACACGTACAAAAGTCAAATATATTCTAGAAGGCATTGGAATGTGTGTTGAAAAAATGGTAATAAAACACCTAATTATACTTCTCCTTTTAAACAGTATCATCAACCAGAAGATATTTCCAAAAATGTGTACCTATATTCTTTAATTTAGTGCTTTTCCTTCATAATGGATCATGCTTTCATCAACTTAGATCCAATGACTATCTGTACACAATAATTTCTGACTTTTCTATCAGTAGTGTCAGACTTCAGTTTTCTTTTTACCTCTTTTTTTTGGATTAATTAAACAGTAAGCCCAAAATGTAATAAACCCCAGTAGCCAAAAAGTTACACAAACATTGAGTGAAAACATTGTTGCTACTACCAGAACTGAACATCTGGCTGATAAGTATTGTCACCACATGATTGCTCGAAATATTTATTCTTCAGCTGAGGAAACAAAATCCATATTTGGCATATGAAAAGTGATTTACGGATTTTAGATTACAATGTACAGAGGTGAAATGGATGAGAGTTCATTGCAGCTTACATTTCTAGCTCATGTATATCCAATTGCCTCCAAGACAACTCCACAGAAATGTTTTCAAGGGCACCTCATCCTTCCAGCATCCCTCCTGCATTCTCTAGCTCAAATGGAGACACCACCACCCTCCCTAGTTGTTCAAAACAGAAACCTGAGACTATCCCTGATGTGACCTTTCGTTGTTAGTGTATAGGAATGCAAGAGATTTCTGTGCGTTCATTTTGTATCCTGCTACTTTACCAAATTCATTGATTAGCTCTAGTAGTTTTCTGGTAGCGTCTTTAGGATTCTCTATGTATAGTATCTTGTCTTCTGCAAACAGTGACAGTTTTACTTCTTCTTTTCCAATTTGGATTCCTTTTATTTCTTTTTCTTCTCTGATTGCTGTGGCTAAAACTTCCAAAACTATGTTGAATAATAGTGGTGAGAGTGGGCAACCTTGTCTTGTTCCTGATCTTAGTGGAAATGGTTTCAGTTTTTCACCATTGAGGACAATGTTGGCTGTGGGTTTGTCATATATGGCCTTTATTATGTTGAGGAAAGTTCCCTCTATGCCTACTTTCTGGATAGTTTTTATCATAAATGGGTGTTGAATTTTGTGAAAAGTTTTTTCTGCATCTACTGAGATTATCATATCGTTTTTATCCTTCAATTTGTTAATATGGTGTATCACATTGATTTGCGTATATTGAAGAATCCTTGCATTCCTGGGATAAACCCCAGTTGATCATGGTGTATGATCCTTTTAATGTGCTGTTGGATTCTGTTTGTTAGTATTTTGTTGCGGATTTTTGCATCTGTGTTCATCAGTGATACCTGACATGACCTTTGATTTCATTCACACACTTTGATACTATATGTTGTGAAATTGCCCTACCCTCTTTATCCCTGTTATCGCTTACCCTAATTCAACCCCATGTCATTTTTCAACTGGTCTTCCTTCTTTTACCCACGTTCTATACTAGGGGTCAGCAAACTTCTCTGTAAAGGGCCAGATAGTAAATATTATAGGCTTTTCAGGTCGTATGGTCTCTTCCAACTACTTAACTCATCTTTGCAATAACAGTCATGGATACAATGTAAATGGATGATTGTGGCTGTGTTCCAATAAAACTTTATTTATAGACACGGAAATTTGAATTTCATATAATTTTCATGTGTGACAGGATATTTTTCTTCTTTTGACTTTTTAAAAATCTTAAAAATGTAAAAACTCTTCTTAGCACACAGTCATACAAAAGTCTTGCAGGCTGCAGTTTGCTGACCCAAGTTTTACAGGGTTACCAGAATGAGATAACCAAAATATAAATCTGAAAATTTCATTTGCACCCTTAAATCCATCATCAAAGTTCTGCCACCATGAGATAACAGAATAAGATCTTCCTTGAAATGGTCTGTTAATTCCTTCACGATCAGAGCTTCAGCCTTATATCTTGCCAGTTCTAGTCGTGGACTGCACAATTCAGAATGCTGACTTCCTTGCAGTTCCCTGCCCACACTGAACTTTTTTTTTTTCTTAGGCCTTGACTGCTGTTCTTGGAAGGTCTTCCCTTCTTCCCTTCTCCCTTTCTTCCTTCCTTCCTTCCTTCTTTCCTTCCTTCCTTCCTTTCTTTTTTCTTCACAATGTATTAGAATTGTTGCATTGTTTGCCCCGCTAACAGGTTTCCTGCTGGCAGGACCATTTATTACTCTACTTTGTGTCCCCATTATCTCACTTCTAGCCCAGTGCCCTGCTAAAGTAGGTACTCAGTAAATATTTGTTGAATGCATGCATGCATGAATGAATGGACAAATGAATAAGTGGAATGGAATAGTTAAATGAGGCAAATTTTCTATTTTGCTAACAACCCTGACCAAAGTGTTGGTGAGTTCATAGGTTGAGACCAGTACAGGCAGTTCTTAACATAGGAATGGGTTGGGTTCCAAAAGCTTGTTTGTAAGTTGGTTGTTCAGAACTTGGAATGCATTTTCCCATATAAATGATTTTGTAAATTATACCTAACTGTTAGCCCTACTCCACCAAGGATTATTTGATGCATCATGTCACTGAACTGTGGAGCTGAAATTTTAAAAACTTAGAATATAATAAGTGAGATGTCATGGTTTAAATTCTATTAAAATATTATAAGCCCACATTTCATCTCAAGAAATGTTAAAAGGTGGCATTTTGTAATACTATAAATAAAACAAAACTGAATGCTGGTAAAGGCTTAGTGTAGAAAAGATGGTAGGAAAATTCTACCTCCTACCTTTTTCCCATAGAAAAATTCTATGGGAAACAACGTTTACAAGAACATCAGTTTTTTTACTCTTCTCATTATCACTTCAAAACTTACAGTTTTCTTTGCTATGATAAATGTTAATCATTAGAACTTCTTTTGGGTTCATCAGAAAAGGTTATGTTCAATTTTGGACTCAAATGTAAATGATACATAGACACATTTTAGAGGCCAAAAAAAAAAAAGTCTTCTTAACCATTTACTTCTAACCTCGTTCAGCAAAATTTCATGTTATTTTATCCTTGCTTTTTTTCTTGCTTTAGAATTATTGTTTCTCTTTTGTTCTCTTTTTCTTCTTGTTTTTCTCTCTGGCTTATCAGCATGTTACTTGTGGTGTTTGATTTCCTTGTATCTTGGCTAAGAGGTCAGGTAGGCACTTGTGGGATCAATGATAAGATCATTAGCTTCAAGTCACTTTTATTTATTAATTGAGTTGTTTACTAAATCTTTCCTCTATTTGATATGTATTTATCAAAATGCTTTCTAAATCTAAGGCAAAAGGCCAGCTCTGAATCAGTTAGGGAAAAGGGTTTGGAAGGACAAAGTGGAGTTAGTAGGAATGAAAGGAAGTTTGAAGAGCAAGAGCAAGGCTTGGTATTCAGAAGCCAAGTCTTGATGATCTAAGTCTTGGTAATAGAATACACTCATTGTAAAAAAATCCTGACATTACAGGAATTCTTAATTTAGACAAGGAAATTTACTCTTAAACTCCCCCATTGCAGATGAGGTATATACATCCAGATATTTCATGTGTATATGAACATATATTATTAATAAAGATTTTTACAAAATTGGGATCATATCTTATTTCATCAAATCTAAAATTCTCAATTAAAGATGTACCATTACTTTGTGTATCACTAAAAAAGTAAAACTTTGCCAATTTAAACAATGCCAGATATATATATGTTGATTGCTCTTCCATATCCATTCTCCACCCTTCTCCACACTGTCCTCTGTTCTGGAAGACTGACTGATCTGTATGGACCATGTCAATGGTCTCCCTTGCCCTCTGGCTTCCAGTTGGGTTTGGCCAACTGGGAACCTCTGCAGGAGATGAGAGGGAATGAGAAGAGTGAGGAAAGAGGATTTATTCCTAAAACTGTTCCAGGGGACCTTGTGCCAAGTGTGCTCCTTGATAGAAGGACACTTTCTTCTCAAGGTGGCACTTTCTTCTCTTATCTACTCCCCTGCCTCAGCCCTACCTTTGCCTTTATATTTAATCCCTTTATTATACCTTCCTCAAATTATCCTAATTTGAGCATGCCATCTGTTTCCTCTTGAGACTTTGATATATAAATGATTGATCCTAATTATTGAGATGTTAAAATGTGAAGCTCTTGGAAGTGATGCTATTCTACATCTCCTCCACTGCCCGCCACATAAAAGTCTATGTTGTTGTGTCAATGCACAGATTTGCAGGTGAACATTCATAGAAGCATTATTCATAATAGCTGAAAAGTAGAAGCAACCCAAATGTCTATCAGCTGGAGACTGGATAAGCAATATGTGGTATATCCATAGAATGGAATATTATTAAACAGTAAAAATGAGTGAATTCTGAAATGTGCTATGATATAGATAAACCTCAAAGGCATTATTCTAAGTATAGGAAGTCAGGCACAAATGACCACACATTGTGATCCCAATTGAATTAAATGCTCAAAAAGTCAAGTCAGTAGAGACAGAAAGTTGATTAGTGGTTGGCTAGGGTTGGGGGTGGGAACAGGGATTAACTGTATACAGGCACCGTGGATATTATTGGGATGATGGCAATGTTCTAATTCTAGATTATGATGATCATTATACAACTTGGTAAATTTACTAAAATTCATTGAGTTGTATACTTAAAATGAGTACAGTTTTTAGTATGTAAACAATAAAGTTGTTTTGGAAAAAATACACCTTGGATATCTTTTTATGTCAGTAGTTGTGGCTATAACTGTAACCCATATGTTTAATGCTTTTGCATATAATTCTATTTTTCTGCTGTGCAATATTGATGTACAACTTCAGTCCCTCCCACATTCCCTGCCACACCCCCAAATAATCCATTTTCTTAAAAGCATTGAAAGTGCTGTAGTCCCTATCAGAGATTCTACAGGGGAGTTAGTATCCACAACAGAGAGGTCTGCTGTCCCAGGTCTCTCCAGTCTTCTCCTCCAACCAGGGGCTTGCCCATCCCTGGAAATTTTCCCCTGCGTGCAATGCCAACCTGGGTTGTTCTTCTCCTCTCTTCTTCCCCCCACTTCCCTTCCCCTTCTCCCCTCTCCTCCTTTGTCCTCCCCTCTTCTCTCTAGCAAATAAATTATTGATCATACTTACTGGATAACTGTTCTATCTGTGTCTCTCAGTCCTAGATTCTAGTGGCCCCTCAGTTTCAGGTACCCACCAAGGAGGCTTATCCACCCAGCAGAAAAGCAAGTCTCTGTCTTTGGGGTGGAGGTATTCTAATACAGCTGATAAGAAAAATAAGTTTATCTTTATATTATTACATCTGTTATTCTATTCGATTGCTCTGTAGTATTTCATTTTATTAATGAAATAAACTTTTTATCAAGTTTTCTCCTGAACAACATGCTTGTGCTATTGCATATCTTCAGACAAGAATATAAGGACTCCCTACTGTTGAATTTAGATTAGACAGTGTTTATCCACAAATTTGCTTTTAATCCATGCCCTCCCACATTGCCAAAGATAATCAAGTGTTGGCTGTAATCACTCATACTTTGATTTGGAATATGTGATTAATTATATGTAAATATTATATCCTGTTAATTGGTGTTTTCAATATAAATGGCCTGAGTTAAATTTTTTTCCAGGGCTTTTTTTTTGATAACCAGAAAGTCAATTTTTTTGTGTTCCCCATTGATTTCCTGTGGCAATAAAAATAAAAGGTATTGAATTTTTTAATATGAAGTTAAATTTCACTGAATTTAACTATGTAGTTTAATTAAAGTGCTTACTATGCTAGGCAGCAGAAGTATGTTAGAAGAATTATCTGCAGTTCTTTGCCCTCAAGGACCTGAAGGGCTAATGGAAAGTAGGACACGTAAACAACTAACCTATAAAAGATCCGAAATAATTGTCAGGATCCTGACAAGGTAAGAAGAAATAGAAGGAATTCCTTAATCAGTTGGCATGTAAAGCTAGTCTAACTGAAAGTGATTTAGAAAGTGTTATTACTTAAAACATTTTTTTAAAAGATAACAATAAGAAAAAGTTGGATCTGAAAGAGACCTTAGAAATAAATCTAATTAGTGCTCTTATTGTACAAACAAAGAAACTGCCGTCTAACCTGGTAGAGGGGCTTTATAAAGTCACACTGCTTGGAGTAGAGGAGTCAGGAAGATGAAGATTCATAGAATTTTCTCCAGTACAGTGTGCTAGACCATGTAATGAAGCTAGATTAAGTTAATGAAAATGAGGCTAATTAAGTTAATAAAAAAGACATGGAATCTTTGCTTAGGAAATCTATCAAATCAACAGTGAGTGGCATGGTAACCTCTGGATGTAGAAATGTGGGCTCTTTGCAGAACTCCTGAGCTATACGGTTGGTGTTGCTTTCACAGAACCCTGGACTCTCCTGGTTGAAGTGACCCCCAACACTCACTGAATTTTTCCTTAAAGTTCTATGTTGAATTAAAATTTTTGTGCCTAAGACATCTACCACCTGGTTTCAGCTTCGTATCTCAGAAGTAACATGGAAGTCATGTACTAGTCTTTCACTTGGCAGTGCCTTAACAACCAAAAGATAGTCAGCTGTCTCTCCAAGCCTCTCCAGGCCAAATAGCACCATGGGAAATGCCTTCCAGACAGCACACTGGCCTGACCACTATCTTGTGTCAGCCACACATAACTGTCCCTCACTGGGATTGAGAAAGGGCACTAGAGTGAGAAAGACTGAGTGCCATTTACTAGCTCTTGTGTGGCGCTTGGTGAATTCATCTCTGCTGCTCATTTCCCTTATTTGTAAACTAGGAGTTGTTGGGAGAGTCAGATGAGATGACAGTTATAAAGCATTTAGAATGATGCTTTTATATATAGTATGTGTTCAATAAATGGTGGCAATTTATTGAACACCCTTGAGTGATTCTATTCATCATTACTATTGCTTTTTCAAGACACTAGTGGTGACCAGTCTTTGAGATAGCATCCAGTGATCCAGTTTCCAGCTGGTTATACCCTGTATAGTCCCCTCCCATATTGAATCAGGGCTGGCCTATGTGACGAATAAAATATTGCGGAAGGTATGTGACTTTTGAAGCGAGGTCATAAAAAAAGACCAAGAACCTTCTGTCTTGGTCTTTTGAATCACTCGCTCTGAGGGAAGCCATCATGTTGTAAGGACACTGAAGCAGCGCTGTGGAGAACCTCATGTGGGGAACTGTGACCTCGGGACTTCCCTGGTGGCACAGTGGTTAAGAATCCGCCTGCCAATGCAGGGGACACGGGTTCGAGCTCTGGTCTGGGAAGATCCCACATGCTGCGGAGCAACTAAGCCCATGCATCACAATTACTGAGCCTGCGTCCAGGGCCCGCGAGCCACAACTACTGAGCCCGCATACTGCAATTACTGAAGCCCACACGCCTAGAGCCCGTGCTCCACAGCAAGAGAAGCCACTGCAATGAGAAGCCCCGCGCACCGCAGCGAAGAGTAGCCCCTGCTCGCCGCGACTAGGGAAAGCCCACATACAGCAGCGAAGATGCAGCCAAAAGTAAATAAATAAATAAAAATAAATAAACAAAAACTGTGCCCTCTTCCTAACAGCCAGTGCTACCTTGCCAGCCATGTGAGTGAGTCACCCTAGAAGCAGATTCAGGTCAGATGAATCTTTCAGTAATTGCAGCCCTAGTGACATATGACTGCAGCCTCATGAGAGACCTCAAATCAGAACTGCTTAGCTGAGATACTTCCAAATTTCTGACCCACACAAACTGAAAAATAATGAATGTTTATTGTGGTCTTAAGCTATTAAGTTTTGGAGTAATTTGTTATGCAGGAATAGATAAATGATTCAACATATTTTCTTGTTTTTTATTTCTTCACTGGGGGAACCATGACTCATGAAAAATTTGCCCACATAAAAGATGAAGAGTGAGGTCTTGTATGTTGTGAACATTCTCCAAGATGTTGTTGGTTCTACTCCCAAGTCTTTATGCCTTCTCATCACCTCCCCCAGTTTTAATCCACTTTTCAGTTCATATCTCTGCTTTGTCCTGTCACTGATAATAAAATATTCCTATCAGTAGAGGAGGTTCAAGTTTTCTATACCTGGTGCCCCATAACTTAAAACTGCAAATGGTCAAAACTGAGGGGAAATCAGATGTCTCTAGAGCCCATCAGGTGAGTTAAATGGTTCTAGGAGGTGTAGACTTTATAAAGTGGTGAGAAATGTGGCTGAACTGAAGAGTACATGCCCCATGTAAAGGGACTCACATTTCAAAAAAATTTTCAACATTCTGTGCTCTTTGTCTACAGAATTCAGCCAGATGGTACCAATTTGATAACTCTGATCAAAATGAACAGCCATATTAATAAACCTAAAGGGACAAAAGTTTCATCACTGGAAAATTTTTATTCCCTTTATATCTTCCCATTGGCACGTAAAAGCTCACCATATATGTACTTAAAGAATGGATACATATGTATCTTGGAAGAGCTATACTTGCTTTCTCACTTACCTATTGCAACGTAACAAACCACTCTAAAATTTAGTTGCTTAAAGCAATACATGTTTATTATGTCTCACAAGTCTGTGGATTGGCAGATTGATTCTTCTAGCTGGGGCTCGATGACCTAGGATGCCTCACTCACTTATATGGGCCCTTAGCTGAGAATATTGGGACAGACTGTCTCTCCATGTGGCCTCTTGATCTCAAGGATGCTAACCCAGACTTCTTCACACAGTGATCACAGGGTTCCCAGCAGCAATAAGCTTCAGTGCTCAAGTACTTGTCAGGTCTCTGCTTGTGTCACATTTGTGAACGCATCATTGGCCAAAGCAAGTCACATAGCCAAGCACAGATTCAAAGAGTACGTAGACTTCACCTCTTGGTGGGGGGAATGGCAAAGTTACCTCCATGTGCCTGGAAAACTGTATGGCACTTTTTGTTTCCATAGGTAAGGAAGGCTCTGCTTGGTGGGAAATTTTCCAAATAAAGGAAGGAGAGTTGTATGGTGGTTAGGCAAAAAGGACAAATGTCCACTACAGTTCTTCAGGCACAGCTTGGAAGTAGCAGCCTAGATGTCATGGAGCACAGACATGCTGGAGCACCTAGCTGTCATCCATCAGCTATCAGAGAGATAGGGAGGAACAGGCAGAGTAATCAAATGGCTGGAGTGGGCCTGAGGATGGTGCCTGCAGGCCTCATGGATCATGGAGGACAAAGGAAAAAAGGGTGTCAGCGTAGAGTAAGTGCTGTCTATGGTTAGCCCCAGTGTCCAAGAGATAGACAGGGCCTGATCAGTACCCACAGATCCACAAGGGAACATTTCTGAATGATGCCTGTGGAGAGGAGCTATGCCTAAAGCCCTTCTCGTTTCAATCAGGCAAAAGTATGCCCAGAATGGGTGAATGCCAGGCATCTGCTCACCTTTCAGGACTGACTCCCACCTGTGCCTGGAGACTTTGCTCAGCTCATCTTTACCTACACGGGGTGAACACCTGCTTCAACATCCAAGGGTACTTGTAATTCTACCTCCAAAATAGAGAGTGGCATTCTGGACAGCCAGGCAGATTGTGGCAGACGCGGAGTAGAAGAGATGCCACCACTCCCCCCCTCCCCCAGCACCTGTGCTTGGGTAAATCTGAAAAAAACCAGTTTGAGATTTTGTTCACTAGCTCTTTACCTCCAGGCACCTGCCACCCCTAGGCTTTGTGTGAGAGACAGGAGGAATTTATGGCCTTTTTTTTTTTTAACAGTCTACTAACTTGCCTTAGGGAAAGGAGAGTAGGAAAAAGTTATGTAAGGTGGGGAGGGGACGTGTTCTCTGATGAAGCTGAAAAGAAAGTACCCCTGATGAAAATTGGAAACAGAAAGTTTCCAGAAGAACACAAAAAGATTTCTGATGACAGGCCTGACATTTGATGAGCACCAGCTATGTACGATACTGGGCAGTAAGTCACAAAGAATGTTTTCATTTGGTCCCAAAATAACCCTAAAAATTTATGTGAGGGTTTCCTCATTGTTGACGAGGAAACTGAGGCCAAGAGCAGCTGAACATTCTGAGTGTGCCCACTGAGCTAGGAAGAGGCTGAACCTCATGTTGTTTCCTTGTGTCATACTGCTTCCTGTAACTATATGGGGGAGCAGGGTGGAGACATCTGGGTGGGGTGGGGTTATCACTGACGTAGGACTGAAGTAGCTTTGGGAATCTTGATGATAGGAGACTCTGCCCCATAACTCTGCCCCTAATTCTCCCCAGACTCCATCCTCTCCTAGGTATTCCCCCTGCCCCTGATCCCCATCCTGTTCCCTGTTCCAGGATCTCTGTCTGTGCCCCTCACTGACCCTTTCCACCTCAGGTAATCATTGGTAACTTGGAGCTGGAGAAAACTCTAAATCAGGTATCTGTCCAGTGGCAAAAAGAATGTTGTTGCAGGTCCAAGTAGATGACACAGGCTCATGCAGAAATTCAAGTTTGAATTTCACACCTACTTTCTTATAAAAATTCTATTACACAGGTAGTTCATTCCTTTTGCTAGAAATTTATTTTATTTTTAAAATTATTTATTTATTTTTGGCTGCGTTGGGTCTTCATTGCTGTGTGCGGGCTTTCTCTAGTTGCGGTGAGCAGGGGCTCCTTGTCATTGCGGTGCGCGGGCTTCTCATTGTAGTGGCTTCTCTTGTTGTGGAGCATGGCCTCTAGGTGCACCGAGCTTCAGTAGTTATGACAGCTGGGCTCAGTAGTTGTGGCACACGGGCTCAGTAGTTGTGACTTGAGGGCTCTACAGCGCAGGCTCAGTAGTTGTGGCGCAGGGGCTTCGTTGCTCTGCGGCATGTGGGATCTTCCCGGACCAGGGCTCGAACCTGTGTCCCCTGCATTGGCAGGCGGATTCTTAACCACTGCTCCACCAGGGAAGTCCCCTAGAAATTAATTTTAAACGAAGGATTTTAAAAGTGCTTATATTTCTTCTCTTTCTATCAGAGGTTGCATCCTGGGTTAAAAACTAGAGAGACAATAACTAGGGTTTTCAAATAATTTATCATCCAAACTGAGCACTTTTGAGAGCGGAAGGGGGCACTGTTAATAATACCCCAGGACTCTCCCACATAAACAGGGATGTATAGCTAAGGGAATTTTAGGATAGAACACCTTTGAAAGTTTGGGACTACCTGCACATATTTTATGATTTGACGATATGTTGTTTTAGGTAGTGTCTTAATAACTTTAAAGAAAATACATGCACGTCTCTGGGGCAGACTTCTAAGCAGTGAAAGGAAGAGTAACTTTTTGGCTTGCTCGTTATTAATAGCCCAGTGCTTTCAAATTGCCGTTAAGTTTCTCTTGTCTGGTTCACACATTTGGATTCTGTCTTTCATACTGAACATTTGCAAACTATCCAAATATAAACATCTTTAATGAAGCAGTAAGATACTGAGGTGAAACAATGTCCAAGGTGTGAATTATTGCACCATCCATAACTCAGATTGAAGTGTGACTTTTTGTGATTACAGAATAGCTGTTTGCCAAGTTGTATACCAAAAAGCATGGTAATTACAGCCCTAAATAATTCATATTATATTTAAACATCTTTTTTTTTTTTTTTGCGGTACAGGGGCCTCTCACTGCTGTGGCCTCTCCCGTTGCGGAGCACAGGCTCCGGACACGCAGGCTTAGTGGCCATGGCTCACGGGCCCAGCCGCTCCGCGGCATGTGGGATCTTCTCTGACCAGGGCACGAACCCGTGTCCCCTGCATCGGCAGGTGGACTCTCAACCACTGCGCCAGCAGGGAAGCCCCTCTTAGTAACTTTTGAGAAGTATTATTTATAATTGATGGGGGTTAGATAAGGGTAAAATGTCTTTGGTGAAAGACTTCCTATAAATCAATATACATCAGGCATAATTCTGTACACTAGAAAATGGTGTATCAGACCTTCTGAATTTCTTTAGGAAGTTTAGATTTTTATTTTCCTAATTTTATCATGGTTACACTGTGATTCCCTTGACATAAATTATATGCATGTACAAGTTTGGAATACGTAAGATATATGTAGGACAGACCCTAGGCAAAACCACATAACAGGCAAAATTCAACAACACTCAATAGCTTTTTGTTTGTTTTCAGTAATCTTGACACTGGATGTTCCTAGCTCCAGATTTTTTTATGTATTCCTCTCTGATCCCCAACTCTTCCTTATCCTGTGTCTTTGCCTTAAGATTCTCATCTCTACTCAACCTAAAGACTGTTTTTAAGTGATGATGATTCCTATTATCTCCTATGCCACCATTTTATTGTTGTTGTTGTTAGGATATCTTTTAGAAAAGTGACTTAGAAGAGTGAGTAGGTACTCAGGCACTGTGGCAAGTCAGTTGTGAGGACTGGAATTTGGGGGGTAGGGGTATATTTCTCAGCACCCCTTAGTGTTCAGTCCACCTAGCCTTCTTTCATTATGCAACGAGACCATAGTCATTCTCATTCACTTGGAAATAAGAATGTATCTTTAAGAAAGTCCCATGGGAAGATGTACTGAAATGTGAGGCTTTTGAGAAAGGATGCAGTAATTGCTAGCTTTGCTCCATAAATCACTATATTTCCCTGAAGATAGAGATAATCAATGTTCTTTGACTCTCAGCTTCAGCTGGAAGAATCGAGGAAGAAATATTTCACATTGATTTGTCTCATCCATGACCCAAGCTGTGATGGGAATTAGTGAATTCTGAAGAATGGCTGATACATCTGCTGGAAACATTCAGCATTTGGAATACTCCTGTTTCCCTGTCATATAGTTTATTCAGTATTGCTTTTTTCCCTCTGCACCAACTGCATTTTCAGAGAGAGAGAAAAAAACTCTTCAGATTCACCAGGAATACTTTCTATATGAAGGCTTGTTACTATGCCTCTGGGATGCTGGCTTTCTGAACTCACCAAATCTTACTGTGTTTTTTAAAGCTTTCTTTTGCATCCTAGGAGTGATTGGTTTCATAGAAGCTCAAAGAGATCTTAGAAATAAACATGCTCAGTAGTGTTTTATTTTATTCTTCAGAGCCCTAGGGTTCCTCCAAGGTGTTTCAGAAGCTGTGAGGGGCCCATGCATAAGAAGGTAAGGTCCCTTGCTTCAGTCTCAGCACCTTCATTTTTTTTTTTTTTTTTTTTTTTCGTTACGCGGGCCTCTCACTGTTGTGGCCTCTCCCGTTGCGGAGCACAGGCTCCAGACGGGCAGGCTCAGCGGCCATGGCTCACGGGCCCAGCCGCTCTGCGGCATGTGGGATTCTCCTGGACCGGGACACGAACCCGCGTCCCCTGCATCGGCAGGTGGAACCTCAACCACTCCCCACTGCGCTGGGAAGCCCAGCACCTTCATTTTTATCTGTTTTATACAATGGGCTCTGTGTAAAATTCTCTTGACCATGTCAACCAAACTTTGAAAGAGTTTGGTCTCTGTCAAGTGATTAGTCCCAAGTGATCCAACTAGTTAATGGCAATGTCTAGGTCTAGGATATGCCTTCTGGTCTGTAGACCTCTTGTTTTGTTATATTGCTGTACCTCATAGAAAGGGAACCAAGGCCATAAACTGCCAACCAGTAGACAGAGTCATGAAAAGACCACTCATAAAGAGGAAATAAGCCTTTTTAGAAAATGCTCAACCTCACTGAATTTGGGAGTATACATTAAAGCAGTGTTTGTTTTTATTGTGTTTTTTTGCCCTTATCAAATTGGTGAAGGTGATACTTAGTGGATAAGCAGAACACATTGAGATTGGTGTTATCAATACCTGTTTTGGGTGTATAAATTCGGCGGGAGGCATATTTATGTAGTGAGCTTGAAAAATATTTAAGATACATTCACATTATAACCTGGTGAACACTGGTGCAGCCCAGCAGATGTTCACAAGCCACATCCTTTCTGACTGGTCCGTGTATGTATTCTGACTGGGGGATAACCATGCTATACAGGGATTAAAGGTGTTGACTGTTGTTCCCCCATATAGCCCAATAACCTTACACTTTTAGGAATTGATGCTAACAAAATAATTTGAATTATAGTAGAAGAAGTGTGCATAGAAATGTTCTTTGCAACATTTTCACTATTTTTTAATAGTGAAAAATGATCTCCTCCCTAATGCACACAGTAAAGGAACAGTTAAGCAAACTCTTAATGTCTGGATGGTGAAATATTAAAACTAAGTTTACAAATAGTTTCTTGAGAAGTGTTAAAATAATTTTAGTATACAGTTAAGTGAATAGAACTTCATATAAAGTATAGACTGGAATAATTATCTCTGGGCAGTGAGATTACGAGTGATTATTCATTTCTTTATTGGCTTTTAAAATATTTTCCCAGTTTTCTGTGGTGTGTATGTGTTCCTTTTATAAAAGGTGAAGGAATTAGTTTTTTCTTTTCCTGATAATTCCACTGAAAGTGCCACCAAAATCTTAGTTTGGGCTATTTTCTGATATAACTCAGGAGTGAGGAGAAGGCGAGAGCCTGCCTTCCACTGTGCTGTTTTGGTTTTGTGAACAGAAGAGATTTTCACGTGTCATTTGTCATTTGGCACACTCATAGTTCTCTGCTGGCAACAGTTGCTCCCTGAGTCTTTTGAGTTAGCATCAAGGAATTCCGGGTTTATGTTTGGGAAAGTATAACAGCAATGTGGGGCTTCAGTTAGGGTTTAGCAACTTAAAGACACTTTCTTCTAGCTCACAAAAATGAGAAGCCCTGCGTTTCAGTTCTGGCTATGTCACTTCCTATCCATGTGACTTGACTGAATGTAGAAAGTCCCTGAGCCTCAGTTTTTTCATTTGTCAAATGAGAGTGATGCTACCTCTTTTATGGTGCTATTAAAACAAGAAAAGACAGGTAATGTGCCTAATGTAGTGCATGGCATTAATGTAAAAGAAACCTTCAATCTGTGTCTATTCCATTGCTTTATTTACTCTGGGCCTCCTTCCTTTATTATGCGAGTTATGTAAGGGGAAAAGTACTGTGCTTTGAAAATTTATTCCTTATCCAATACTGTGGAGACTTGGGTAGATACAATCCTAAGAATCGGAAGGATAGTCCTAGATGGGTAGATCATTCTGGCAACTCCAACAGAACAACAAATGACAGTTTCTGTTTTTCAGGACCTGTGGACTGACATGGTTAAGGACTTTTGTTTATGTGAGTGTCTCAGAGGATATATAAAAATTACAGTTCTTTATCTTCAGTAGCCAGAGGTCCAGCTTTTTATTATTTGTGACTAGAGAAGGTGCCTAGCACAGAATGTGTTCTAAAACTCTGGAGGAGACATTTCTTTTCAGTCTCCTTAGTCCATCTACATCTACCCAGTACCCAGTACCTTAAATCTTTCTATCTTCCTTTTTGCCCTTTCAGAAAACTGCAGTCAGATCCTTCATTCTGGGAAAATATATCAGTATTAACAGATTTTGCTGTTCCCTTTTTCTTTTTTTTTTTAAATTTAATTTTATTTATTTTTTTACACTGCAGGTTCTTATTAGTCATCCATTTTATATACATCAGTGTATACATGTCAATCCCAATTGCCCAGTTCAGCACACCACCATCCCCACCCCACCATTGTTTTCCCCCCTTGGTGTCCATACATTTGTTTTCTACTTCTGTGTCTCAATTTCTGCCCTGCAAACCGGTTCATCTGTACCATTTTTCTAGGTTCCACTTAGCTGTCCAGTTTTCCCAGCATCATTTATTGAAGAGACTGTCTTTTCTCCATTGTATATCCTTGCCTCCTTTGTCATAGATTACTTGACCATAAGTGCGTGGGTTTATCTCTGGGCATTCTATCTTGTTCCATTGGCCTGTGTTTCTGTTTTTTTTTGTCAGTACCATATTGTCTTGATTACTGTAGCTTTGTAGTATAGCCTGAAGTCAGGGAATCTGATTCCTCCAGCTCCGTTTTTTTCCCTCAAGACTGCTTTGGCTATTCGGGGTCTGTTGTGTCTCCATACAGATTTTTAAGATTTTTTGTTCTAGTTCCATAAAAAATGCCATTGGTAATTTGGTAGGGATTGCATTGAATCTGTGGATTGCTTTGGATAGTATAGTCATTTTCAAATATTGATTCTTCCAGTCCAAGAACACGGTATATCTCTCCATCTGTTGGTATCATCTTTAATTTCTTTCATCAGTGTCTTATAGTTTTCTGCATACAGGTCTTTTGTCTCCCTAGGTAAGTTTTTACCTAGGTATTTTATTCTTTTGGTTGCAGTGGTAAATGGGAGTGTTTCCTTAATTTCTCTTTCACATTTTTCAACATTAGTGTATAGGACTGGAAGAGATTTCTGTGCATTACGTTTGTATCTTGCAACTTTACCCTATTCATTGATTAGCTCTAGTAGTTTTCTGGTGGCATCTTTAGGACTCTGTATGTATAGTATCACATCATTCGCAAACAGTGACAGTTTTACTTCTTCTTTTCCAATATATATTCCTTTTATTTCTTTTCCTTCTCTGATTGCTGTGGCTAGGACTTCCAAAACTATGTTGAATAATAGTGGCTAGAGTGGACATCCTTGTCTTGTTCCTGATCTTAGAGGAAATGCTTTCAGTTTTTTACCATTGAGAATGATGTTTACTTTGGGTTTGTCATATATTGCCTTTATCATGTTGAGGTAGATTCCCTCTGTACCCACTTTCTGGAGAGTTTTTATCATAAATGAGTGTTGAAGTTTGTCAGAAGCTTTTTCTGCATCTATTGAGATGATCATATGGTTTTTCTTCTTCAATTTGTTAGTATGGTGTATCACATTGATTGAGTTGTGTATATTGAAGAAACCTTGCATCCCTGGGATAAATCCTCTGGACTTGGGTGGCTATTTCCTTTCCCATGTTAGGGAAGTTTTCAACTATAATCTCTTCAAATATTTTCTCGGGTCCTTTCTCTCTCTCTTCTCCTTCTGGGACCCCTGTAATGCGAATGTTGTTGCATTTAATGTTGTCCCAGAGATCTCTGAGGCTGTCTTCATTTCTTTTCATTCTTTTTTCTTTATTCTTTTCCACATCAGTGAATTCCACTATTCTGTCTTCCAGGTCACTTATCCATTTTTCTACCTCAGTTATTGTGCTATTGATTCCTTCTGGTGTAGTTTTCATTTCATTTGTTGTATTGTTCATCTCTGTTTGTTTGTTCTTCAATTATTCTAGGTCTTTGTTAAATATTTCTTGCATCTTCTCAATCTTTGCCTCCATTCTTTTTCTGAGGTCCTGGATTATCTGCACTATCATTATTCTGAGTTCTCTTTCTGGAAGGCTGCCTATCTCCACTTTGTTTAGTTGTTTTTCTGGGGTTTTATCTTGTTCCTTCATCTGGTACATAGCTCTCTGCCTTTTCATCTTGTCTGTCTTTCTGTGAATGTGGTTTTCATTCCACAGGCTGCAGGATTGTAGTTCTTCTTACTTCTGCTGTCTGCCCTCTGGTGGATGAAGCTGTCTAAGAGGCTTGTGCAAGTTTCCTGATGGGAGGGACTGGTGGTGGGCAGAGCTGACTGTTGCTCTGGTGGGCAGAGCTCAGTAAAACTTTAATCCATTTGACTGCTGATGGGTGGGGCTGGGTTCCCTCCCTGTTGGTTGTTTGGCCCGACGCGACCCAACACTGGAGCCTACCTGGGCTCTTTGGTGGGGCTGCTGGTGGACTCTGGGAGGTCCCATGCCAAGGAGTACTTCCTAGAACTTATGCTGCTAGTGTCCTTGTCCCCACGGTGAGCCACAGCCACACCCCACCTCTGCAGGAGACCCTCCAACACTATCAAGTAGGTCTGGTTCATTCTCCCCTGGGGTCACTGCTCCTTCCCCTGGGTCCCGATGCGCACACGACTTTGTGTGTTCCCTCCAAGAGTGAAGTCTCTGTTTACCCCATCCTGTCGAAGTCCTGCAGTCAAATCCTGCTAGGCTTTAAAGTCTGATTCTCTAGGAATTCCTCCTTCCGTTGCCAGACCCCCAGGTTGGGAAGCCTGACGTGAGGCTCAGAACCTTCTCTCCAGTGGGTGGACTTCTGTGGTATAAGTGTTCTCCAGTTTGTGAGTCACCCACCCAGCAGTTATGGGATTTGATTTTACTGTGATTGTGCTCCTCCTACCGTCTCATTTTGGCTTTTCCTTTGTATTTGGATGTGGGGTATCTTTTTTGGTGAGTTCCAATGTCCTCCTGTCAATGAGTGTCCAGCAGCTAGTTGTGATTCTGGTGCTCTCGCAAGAGGGAGTGAGAGCACGTCCTTCTACTCTGCCATCTTGGTTCAGGGCCTGCTCTTCCCTTTCTTAGGTGTAATTGCTTTTAATGAGAAGCCTTGGAGCTAAGAGCATGGGTTTCTAAATGGAGGAATTCTAACGTTCAGTTAGCAAGAGAGAATTTTGGATGTTAAGAGACCATCCAGAAAGGCCTTAAAGTAATTCCTGAAGAAACCTCCTGTTTGGACTATTTGATCTTTAAAGGAAGGAGGGCTGAGTTCAGAAGACCAGTTGTTTAGGGAGGGTCACCACTATTGATGCATTGTTCACTTATTCCTTTTCCTTTGTGTCCTTGGCCTTTTTCTGAGTCATCTCACTACTCCAAATGTCACCAGCCATATTTGCTGTGAAGATGGTTAGATCTAGATTGTTGCAGGTCTGAGGGATCATGTTGGAAGGACCTAAAATTAAACCAGGTCACATGCCAATATATAAGGAAAATGCAAATGAATCATTAAACAATTAAAAACTCAACTGATGTTTACTGCTGCCTGGAACACAGCCTGGGAACCTGGATGCAAGATAGGTACACATCTCGAAAATAAAGCAACTGAACTATGGGATTTAAAAGCCAGTAATTCCAAAGGAACAATTAATTTAAAAAGGAGGTTAATTCACAGTTTACAGACTTAGCAGCTGCTTGTTTAGCATATGCAATAAAGAGCAAACCAGTGGTAGATTTATAAAAATGTCAGTTAAATGATTTATGATATATGCATGCTAATTGTTTTTGCATAATCCAGTTCCCTTTTCCCTTTCATGACCCTCACTGAGATATTGTTTTAGAACAGAATGTAGTGCTTATACTCTATGTCTTTTTATGATTTAAATATTCTAAGTTGAAAGAATTTATATATATTTTTTGTAAGCTGTTTGTCTTTGGAATTTCGGAACTTGGTGTTTGTCTATTTTTTTCTTTAAATCGGGGAATTGAAAATTATCTATTTGTGTATATTTTTTTCTTGGCATGTCCAAGTTATCTTTTTTAGCTGAAGTTCACAGGTTATCTAAGTATATGTAATAATAGGAGTCCTGTTTAATTTGCCGATAACAGGAACTTAAATGCATCTTATTGTAATATGAAGAAATTCATGTGTTATTGCTTTATCCTGGCATATATGTATTTACCTTTATTCTGTAGGAGCAAACTATGATTTTAATTGCTTCTTCTTCTAGAGAGAGGTTCCTACTGCAAAAGGTTTTTATGGTCTCACCTACTTATGTAGAATTTCCTACAGAGGCCTAAATATACTGAAACATGAGGGTCAAAACTGAGATAGAGATGTGGAAATCTAAGGTTTTGGTGTTTTTTCAAGTTATATTTTTCTATATGGAAATGAGAGAGAGAGAGAGAGAGAGAGAGAGAGAGAGAGGGAGAGAGAGTGTGTGTGTGTGTGTGTGTGTGTGTATTTTAACTCAGACTAGGATTCCTGTCTTACTTTGAAAGTCTGAAGAACATAAATCTTTTGAAATAAGGATCTTCCAGTTTATTCGAGTAAAAATTTTGGATATAGAATTTTCCAATAACATTTTTTGCTTCAGAAAAATCTCACCACTCAGGGATCACTTCTTGTGTTAAAAATATATTGCTCCTAAATATAGTAATACACTTGCCTGTAATTAGAATATCACGAACATCTGAAAGATAATTTTTTTAACATCTTTATTAGAGTATAATTGCTTTAAAAGGGTGTGTTAGTTTCTGCTGTATAACAAAGTGAATCAGCTATACTTACATACCCATATCCCCTCCATTTTGTGTCTCCCTCCCACACTCCCTATCCCACCCCTTTAGGTGGTCACAAAGCACCGAGCTGATCTCCCCGTGCAATACAGCTGCTTCCCACTAGCTATCTGTTTTACATTTGGTAGTGTATATATGTCCAGGCCACTCTCTCACTTCACCCCAGCTTACCCTTCCCCCACCCCGTGTCCACAAGTCCATTCTGTACGTCTGTGTCTTTATACCTGTCCTGCCCCTATACGTGTTAGTATGAGGTATTTGTTTTTCTCTTTCTGACTTACTTCACTCTGTATGACAGACTCTAGATCCATCCATCTCACTACAAATAACTCAATTTCCCTTAGCTTTGTAGTAAAGTGTGAAGTCAGGGAGCCTGATTCCTCCAGCTCTGTTTTTCTTTCTCAAGATTGCTTTAGCTATTTACGGTCTTTTGTGTTTCCATATAAACTGTGAAATTTTTTGTTCCAGTTCTGTGAAAAATGCCATTGTAGTTTGATAGGGAGTGCATTGAATCTGCAGATTGCTTTGGGTAGTAGAGTCATTTTCACATTGTTGATTCTTCATTTCCAAGAACGTGGTATATCTCTCCATGTGTGTATCATCTTTAATTTCTTTCATCAGTGTCTTATAGTTTTCTGCATACAGGTCTTTTGTCTGCCTAGGTGGGTTTATTCCTACATATTTTATTAGTTTGTTGCAGTGGTAAATGGGAGTGTTTCCTTCATTTCTCTTTCAGATTTTTCATCATTAGTATATAGGAATGCAAGAGATTTCTGTGCATTAATTTTGTATCCTGCTACTTTACCAGATTCATCAATTAGCTGTAGTAGTTTTTTGGTAGCATCTTTAGGATTCTCTATGTATACTATCGTGTCATCTGCAAACAGTGACAGCTTTACTTCTTTTCCGATTTGGATTCCTTTTATTTCTCTTTCTTCTCTGAGTGCTGTGGCTAAAACTTCCACAACTATGTTGAATAGTAGTGGTGAGAGTGGGCAAGCTTGTCTTGTTCCTGATTTTAGAGGGAAAGGTTTCAGTTTTTCACCATTGAGAACGATGTTGGCTGTGGGTTTGTCATATATTGCCCTTATTATGTTGAGGTACATTCCTTCTATGCCTACTTTCTGGAGGGTTTTTATCATAAATGGGTGTTGAATTTTGCAAAAAGCTTTTTCTACATCTATTGAGATTGTCATATTGTTTTTTCCTTCAGTCTGTTAATATGGTTTATTACATTGATTGATTTGCATATATTGAAGAATCCTTGCATTCCTGGGATAAATCCCACTTGATCATGGTGTATAAATCCTTTTAATGTGCTGTTGGATTCTTTTTGCTAGCATTTTGCTGAGGATTTTTGCATCTATATTCATCAGTGATATTGGCCTGTCGTTTTCTTTTTTTGTCGCATCTTTACTTTTGGTATCAGGGTGATGGTGGCCTCGTAGAATGAGTTTGGGAGTGTTCCTCCTTCTGCTGTATTTTAAAGTCTCTTTTGTCTGGTATGAGAATTGCTACTCCAGCTTTCTTTTGATTTCCATTTGCATGGAATATCTTTTTCCATCTCCTCACTTTCAGTCTGTATGTGTCCCTAGCTCTGAAGTGGTCTCTTGTAGACAGCATATGTATGGGTCTTGTTTTGTATCCATGCAGCCAGTCTGTGTCTTTTGGTTGGAGCATTTAATGCATTTACATTTAAGGTAGTTATCTACATGTGTGTTTGTATTACCATTTTCTTAATTGTTTTGGGTTTGTTATTGTAAGTCTTTTCCTTCTCTTGTGTTTCCTGCCTAGAGAAGTTCCTTTAGCATTTGTTGTAGAGCTGCTTTGGTGGTGTTGAATTCTTAGTTTTTGCTTGTCTGTAAAGATTTTATTTCTCTGTCGAATATTAATGAGATCCCTGCTGGGAAGAGTAATTTTGGTTGTAGGTTTTTGCCTTTCATCACTTTAAGTATGTCCTGCCACTCCCTTCTGGCTTGCAGAGTTTCTGCTGAAAGATCAGCTCTTAACCTTATGGGGATTCCGTTGTATGTTGATTGTTGCTTTTAATATTTTTTCTTTGTGTTTAATTTTTGATGGTTTGATCAATATGTGTCTTTGTGTGTTTCTCCTTGCATTTATCCTGTATGGGACTCTCTGCGCTTTCTGGACTTGACTGACTGTTTCCTTTCCCATGATAGGGAAGTTTTCAACTATAATCTCTTTTTTTTTTCTTTTTTTCAACTATAATCTCTTGAAATATTTTCTCAGTCCTTTTTTTTTTTTCTCTTCTTCTTCTGGGACCCCTATAATTCAAATGTTGGTGCGTTTAATGTTATCCCCAAGGTCTCTGAGATTGTCCTCAATTCTTTTCATTCTTTTTTCCTTATTCTGCTCTGCGGTAGTCATTTCCACTATTTTATCTTCCAGGTCACTTATCTGTTCTTCTGCCTCAGTTATTCTGCTCTTGATTCTTTCTAGAGAATTTTAAATTTTATTTATTGTGTTGTTCATCATTGTTTGTTTGCTCTTTAGTTCTTCTAGATCTTTGTTAGACATTTCTTGTATTTTCTCCATTCTTTCCCAAGATTTTGGATCATCTTTACTCTCATTACTCTGAAGTCTTTTTCAGGTAGGCTGCCTATTTCCTTTTCATTTGTTTGGTCTGGTGCGGTTTTACCTTGCTCCTTCATCTGCTGTATATTTGTCTGTCTTCTCATTTTGCTTAACTTACTGTGATTGGGGTCTCCTTTTCACACGCTGCAGGTTCATAGTTCCCATTGTTTTTGGTGTCTGCCCCCAGTGGGTAAGGTTGGTTCTGTGGGTTTTGTAGGCCTCCTGTTGGAGGAGACTGGTGCTTGTGTTCTGTTGGATGAGGCTGGATCTTGTCTTTCTGGTGGGCAGTACCACGTCCAGTGGTGTGTTTTGGGGTGTCTCTGAACTTATGATTTTAGGCAGCCTCTCTGCTAATGGGTGGGTTTGTGTTCCTGTCTTTCTAGTTTTGTGGCTTAGGGTGTCCAGCACTGAAGCTTGCTGATCGTTGAGTGGAGCTGGGTCTTAGCATTGTTATGGAGATCTCTGGGAGAGCTTTTTGACATTACATGGGGCCGGGAGGTCTCTGGTGGGCCAGTGTCCTGAACTGGGCTCTCCCACCTCAGAGGCTCAGACCTGACACCCTGCCAGCGCACCAAGACCCTGTCAGCCACATGGCCGTCCAAATATATCCTCCATACAGATCTCTTCCAACTGCACTCAGAGCTGGCGAACTCTAAGAGTACGCTCTCCCCGGGGCTCACTATACATCAGAAACCCTGGTCTTTTCTCCATCCCTCGAGCAAAACATTATTCCTCTTTTGGCTGAGTTCTTCAGTGGTATTGGTATGCTACTCCCACCTCCCATCCTTTGCCAGACTGGAAGATAAGGGAAAAATAAGCAGTGAGTTCTTATTGATATGTAGAAAGACTTAGGTAGGAGATTACTAATGGATAGTCAGTTTTCACTGGGAGAAACTACTTGCAGTGTATCTGTTATTTGGTTTGGGCACTGAATAACCTTGGTAGACCAGGCAGTCCTACATCCCTGTCAATGCCCAGCTTACTCTTAGCTTAATATATACAGCTAAGAGGCTGTATATATTAAGGGTTGGAGCTGAGCCATTACTCCAGAAAAGAAAGCTCACTGATAGTAAGAAAGACAGATGCAAATACAAGACTTTCCAAGTAAATAAGAAAATATATATTCATGTGGATTTATTCCAAGCCTGAATGTGATTCATTTTGGGTTCACATATATTTTTTTTTCGCAGATCCTAACATTTGGAGGCAGAGCTAAACTTCAGTATTCAGAAACCCTTAAATACAAGGTACTTGATATAAAAGAAGCATTTTATGAAAAATAAATATTTAGCAAATCTGTTAATTTTTGGAATTTAAAGAAAAACAACAAAAACTCTTTGGTCATTATTTCCTCAAATGCAAGCAAAATACAAAGATTTCTCAACCTTTGATTGTTGACTTCTCTTTAAATGACTTATAAAATTTTATTCCTTAGAAGCCAGCCCTCTCCAGTCATTTAATCTTTCAGCCAATTGACATTTGGGCGTTTGTTCTATGTGTGGTACTGTAGTTCCAAATTACACTTGTTGAAAACCTGCAGAGTCTAAACACTGTAGACCCAGTTTAAAGCTTAATCTATGTTAAAAGAAAAAGAGTTCAAACCATCTTAGTCAGATTCCTTCCATATGACTGCTTTTGTCATAAATTTTTATGTCATGTGATAACTTATCAATACATTAAAGGCCACACTGGATGATGTAAGCAGTTCTTGTCTCAGATAGCTAAAGTTAAATTATTTAAAGCAATCAACCAGCAAGAATGTTTCCTTATTCCAAATTTTGAAGTCTGCATCTGATTTTCAAATTAAGTGGATGAGGTTTACTCCATCTGTGTTTCTTTCCTTTTCCTTTTTTTTAACACTAAAAATGGAAGCCTGAAGACAGCTTTTGAGGTGAAGAACAGAATGCAATAGGTTAAATTTTAACCTAATTTCTCTCTAAGCAGCTTCTATGGAATCTTTATTACTAGACTTGGGTACAACACATTTCATTTTTGAAGGCTTAACTTAAGCTATTCCCGAAACTCTTTTAGTGAATAAAAAGAACTCTTTTATCTCCATACTGTTTTGGTGAATATTGTACATATATATATATGTATATGTGTGTGTATATATATATATATATATATATATATATATATATATTTATAGTCATGTTCATCCCTACAGAATTGAATTATAATAAATACCCCTTCGATGATGGAAAGTCATAGCATTTCAGGAGTGAATGTCTGGTATGCTAAATATGACTTACAGATGATGCTAATGAAAGTGTGTTCACCGTGTATGTGGTGGTGATAAATATTATCCTTAGATAAAAGCTTGATCACTCTCATATGACTCTGTGTGTGTGAGATCTGTATGTGCTAAGTATCATGAACACAGTTCTAGGTATGTGATTTCTTAAGTAATTATTAATTGATCAGTTCATTTTTCTACCTTATTGTGTTCCCTGCCTGACTCTGTGTGTGATCCCCAGTTATAAGAGGTTCATGGTTTTTACTTAGTGTTTATAGTGGAAGCCTTTGGAATGTTCCTGCTTATATGAATTTAGGTAGTTACTAGTAAGACACACACCCTGAACATACTGGTTGGATAGAACATGGGCACTTTTCTGAAGATTTTGCAGAGTGGGGAAAGGAGTTCCACTATATGTTTTAGTCCTGAATGAGATTTTCCTGCGTTGTGGTTAGAGCATTGTGTTGACTGTATCCAGTGCTTGATCTTTGGGATGTTGTATTGTGTATATACTTGGAGAACAACACATGCATGCCCCTAGGTGATTATCTGAAAGACTTTAATACACTGTACATGGCATATTGAGTCAGAGGTTTCTTATCAGGCTGGGAGGGTCCTCTAACCCTGGCTCCCATGCCTTGGTTGCATCCTCACATGTGGTGTTGCAAAACTGATCTGTTGACTAGTCCAGTTTCCCTCAACCTAGCCAGACAAACTTACCTGGTCTTCCTGGCAGGAGACTCCCTCAGGCCTGCTGCCACCCCTCTGTTCAAAAGAGTGGCCCTTATATAATTTCACTGTTGATCATCTTTACTACTTTTAGGATTCCACTTGAAACTCATATCTTCTAGAAAGTTTCTCCAGTTAGGTTTAACTCATCCTGAACACTTATCCTTATTTTATCATTTCAGCCTTTTTGAAGGCTAGAATCATATCCACTACTATTATTATTTTCTCCATGTGTTTCAGGAAAATTACTATATCAGTGATTCACTGCTTTTCGTAGAATCAGAGCCACTTGGGGATAGCTGGATTTTAAAAAATCCTCTGGTTGTACATGTGAAGTTCTCTTTTGTCGTACGTATGAAGATACTGTTAAATTAGCATTCTGTGAATATTCACCAATTGCTGATTATATACCTAGGACTTATTTTAAGTTTTTATTTTGAAATAATTTAAGACTTAACAGAAAAGTTGTAAGAATAGTACAAAGAATTTCCTTATATTCTTTACTCAGATTTCTCAAATGTTAACTTTTTACAGTATTTGCTCCATTATTCCCTCTCTGTTTTTTTTTTTTTCTGAACCATTTAGAGTACGTTGCAGACATGGTGCCCCTTTGCTCCTAAATTCTTTAATGTGTGCTTCCTAAAAACAAGAAAATTCTTTTAGGTAATTGCAGTACAGTTATCAAAATCAGGAAATTAATATTGATCCATACTATTACCTAATATATAGACCTTAGTAAATTTGCCAATTAACCCAGTGTCCTTTATAGCAAAGGAAAATCCTGGATCACACATAAGTGGCATCCGTGAGACTAGCACCCATATCTTTGAGCTCATTCTCCCATGTTCCTTTTGTCTCTCTACACCAAAACGACATTTCTGAGGCCACCATGGAGTTATCTGAAAGCCTTGGTAAACTGCTTAGAGCTTTCAAAGCTATTTAGTAACTTGCAGAATCTGGGGCTAGTAATGATGTTATTTTTTAAAGGTCAGTGAATGACAAGAAATCTTGTCATGGTTTCCTTGTGTATGCCAAGCTGTAGAGGTCTCATTTATGAGATTGAAACTCAGAGAACTACCAGTAGGCAATGTTTGACAGAAGCAGAACCTTGACCAACAATTAACTAGGGTTGGAGATGCCTGAAATGTACAGACAGAACAATCAGCTTTCTCCTCCTTCCTCATTGAAGATGGTGGTGATGATCTTTGACCCCATAGGAAAAAATATCAAAAAACCGTGAGCTTAAGTTTAAATAGCTCATCACTTATAAATTAAATAACGTATATCTTCCTACGTTGCTACCATGATTTTCATCTTCTAAATTCTAAATAAATTAAAATAAATAAATCCAATTAATCCAAACCTTATAAACCAGTGAGAGAATCTGTATTAAACAGAATGATGTTTCAGTGATTAGGCCCAACTAGGGTCCAAGGCTTATGTCTATTTCCATAGAGTTTCTTGCTTAATTTACCATAAGGCATCCCAACATGGTCTTCAGCATTAAAGAGAACATAGTAAAGCAGCATATGAGCTGGAAAGGAATTTGACATTGTTCAGAGGTTTGAAGGATAATTACAACACCCATAAAACCAGAAAATGATACATAAATCTTTTATAAAGTAAAAATGTTGGCTTATTTCTCAAAATGTTTCTATTACTTAATACTCTGAATATCAGATCCTTTGTTCAGTACATAATGTTCAGAATAAATTGGTAGACATGAACTAAAGATCCTTTAAACAATTCACTTTTTTCACATTTCAATTTTATTCCTCTATTCAGGCATGGTGACATTCATTTAGTGACTTTGTTGTGGGAACATTTCTTTGCATATAATATACAGACTTGTTCAAATGTAGTCTGTTTTGGGTCATTATCCATTTCTTCGTGTTTCTTGGATGGAACAAATAGAGTCCAGTTAACAGCCTCAAGTAAAATATATCTGAAAGACATGACTTCTCTTATATATATATAATTAGGAAAGAAACCCTTCATTTTCGGATATACTTTAGACAGTCATTTACAACAGAGAGCTGGTCTGAAGCTTTGGCAAGGAAGAGAGGAGAAAGAAAAAGAGAGAGAGGGAGAGAGGAGAAAGAGAACAATTAGTCTGACTTGCTTGCTGTGTTTAACCTTTGCTATCAAGGAGGGAGGGAAAGATTACATTTAACCAGGCCAGTTATGTTATCTCTACACAATAGGAACAGACTTCAAACTGGAGCCCAAGACCAACGTGCTCTTCCTGTTGTTCTGCGCCTCCTCGCTGCTGGCGCTTGAGAGTGTGTTCTCATCAGCACCCTTAGAGATACTGACCATGCTTGGCCATTGCAGAGGAGTAACCAGACCAAAAGTGGCATCTTGAAAAACAACACTTTGAAAGCAACCTAGGACTTAAAGAAAAGGATGAAATAGCCATATGCGTGATAAAAATCAGCCACTGCATCTGTTAGAAAATAAGTGTTTTTCTTGGGATTGGAGAAAAGTATACGAAAGGTGGTCCATGCAGTGAAAGGAACACAAATGTACTATGGGCTCAGACAATCCCAACTTCAACTTCAGATTCCAGTGGTGCTACTTTTACTAGCAACACGACCCACCTTGAATATATAATCTCTCTGATCTTCACTTTATGCACCAGGAAAATCTTAACAATTCAGCAAGCATATATTGGGCACCTACTGTGTACCAGCACTTTGTCAAGCACTGAGGTTCATGGATGAATAAGATGCTGCTCCTCTCCTCAGGAAGCTCAGAACCTACGAGACTCACAGTCACGAGGTATATGAGAACATACATGAAATAACTCAGCAGAATGTCTAGCACATAGTTAGGGCTTAACGTATTTTTTTTCCTTTCCAGTTTGTCCTCTCAGCTTTCCATGAAAATGGGGAAATCCAAAGATCTCCCAAGAATTTAGCAATTGTAGTCAATTATTCCCATTACCTCCCACATAAAACCTCTTATTAGGAGATGTCATAATTTGGAATTTGATGCATACCAGTTAGAGGCATATTTCCATGGAATGCATACTTTTGTGGTACTGAACGGAGCCAGCAAACAAGAGCTCCTATTCCAGCTTTGCGTCACTGTTTGCTCTTGGGTGATTCACTTCACCTTGGGAGTCATCTGGTTCAGTGTTAAAATGGGTATTGTGAATTAGTTAAGCCTTGTTGTTTATTGATTGATTGATTGATTGATTGCTGCATTGGGTCTTCATTGCTGCGCGTGGGCTTGCTCTAGTTGCGGTGAGCGGGGGCTATTCTTCGCTGTGGTGTGCCTGCTTCTGATTGTGGTGGCTTCTCGTTGTGGAGCATGGGCTTCAGTAGTTGTGGCATGCGGGCTCAGTAGTTGTGGCTTGCGGGCCTAGTTGCTCTGTGGCATGTGGGATCTTCCAAGACCAGGGATCAAACCCATGTCCCCTGCATTGGCAAGCGGATTCTTAACCACTGCACCACCAGGGAAGTCCTAGGCCTGGTCTTTATCCTTTCAGATCCAACGTTAATAGGTTTACTTCTGATTTTCCACCTGAATCAATGTTACCTGCATTTTTGCCTTTCTTATATCCACCTTCCTCTTCCTCCACTCTCAAAGCCTTGTTGGAGTTGCTATGAACAGGAACACTGCTTGGTTTCAACCTTTTTTTTTTTGTAAATAAAGAAATCAGAGTTTTTTAATTCATTTTTCTTTTTTAAAAATATTTATTCATTGGCTGCATTGGATCTTAGTTGTGGCACGCAGGGTCTTTTGTTGCGGTGTGCAGGCTCTTTGTTGTGGTGCATGGGCTTCTCTCTAGTTGTGGCATGCAGGCTCCAGTGTACACGGGCTCTCTAGTTGTGGCGCCCCGGCTTAGTTGCCCTGCGGCATGTGGGATCTTAGTTCCCCAACCAGGGATCGAACCAGCGTCCCCTGCATTGCACGACAGATTCTCAACCACTGGACCGCCAGGGAAGTCCCTGGTTTCAACCTTGATTCAGTTGATTTTATCCTTTCTTTCCTCTCATATCTGGTTTTGGGGCAAATTGAGGAGGAAAAAGAAGAGGAGGTAAGACATGGCTGTCTCCACTTCTTAAACTACAGGTAACTCTTGGGTTCTCTGTTTCATGCTGAGAACACAAGAGGCTAAAGTCCCTCTGATCCCTAATGTCTTCACCAGTGTTACTGCTTTCACTTGTAGCCATAGAAACCCTTAGGCTAACTTGTAGAATACCAAAAATCATAAATTGTCAGAACTGGAAGAGGTTTTAGTTGGCTGTTTGTTTTTGTTTTTGGGGTTTTTTTTTTGTGGTATGCAGGCTTCTCACTGTTGTGGCCTCTCCTGCTGCGGGGCACAGGCTCCGGACGCCCAGGCTCAGCAGCCATGGCTCACGGGCCCAGCCGCTCCGCGGCATGTGGGATCCTCCCAGACCGGGGCACAAACCCGTGTCCCCTGCATCGGCAGGCGGACTCTCAACCACTGCGCCACCAGGGAAGCCCTAGTTGACTGTTTTGCATGTATAAAACTGAAGTTCTGGAAGGAGAAGGAACCTTTTCAAGGATGTGCTGTTGCTTAGCACTCAGGTCAGAACTTGACCTCACATCTCTAGTGCAGCTCTCTTTCACTCTGCCATTGCTGTAAGAATAGTTATTTTTATGATTTATTCTCCACGTCACCTCTTAGGCAACCAAACATCATGAGCTTCTTTTTTGGTAAAGATTTTCTTGGGCCCCATCTTCATTCTACTGTGGTCTCTCTTTGCCTTATGGGGTTCTCCCCACTGTCTCCTTGGCTGAAGCTTTCCTTTCTACTCTTTGATGTATTCAGAGCAGTTCTAGAAATAGATCTGAGATGCTCCTAGTCACCCATAACCTTCTATATCTATTCCTATAAACATATTAATCATGGCTAACAGTTTTTGAATGCTTAATTATGAACAACACACTGTGTCAAGTACTTTCTATTAGAACAACTTTGTGATGTGCTGTTGTTTTCTCCATTTTCCAGAGGGGAAATGGAAGTATAGAGAAATTCCGTATTTTATTTGGGGTTCCAAGTCTGTAAGCATTAGTTTCGGGATTTGAAGCCAAGTGGTTTCACTCCAGAGTCTGTGTCTTTAAATATTGTGGCTTCCCACCTTGCTTCTTCCTGCTCACCCCATCCCACCCCAAAGATACTTTATCTTCCACTTTTGCAGATTCCTTTTTGCCTATAGCCCTAAACATTGGAGATTCTCAGAGTTCTATTCTTTTTCCTATTCTCCATTCCCTATATATGTGATCCTTGGGCAATCTCACCTGCATTGAAGACTCTAGGTTTATTCATAGCCCCAGGACCTGATTCTGCCCCATTTCCAGGTTCTCCCTTACAAATGCCTGTGTAGTTCTATCTGGATTTCTACACAGGCACATCATACTCAACTTGTTCAAAACTGTGTGGCATCTTAGGTGACTGGAGTGATTGCCCTTCAGGCATCTGCCTGGAGGGGGAGATATTTTGAAAGCCTCCCAGGTTCTGCTGCAGTGAAACTCTAGGTGTAGCTCTATGTCATAATGTGTAGGTCTGGATGTTAGAAAATATTTTTGATAAACATTTACCTATAAACAAATAAATTAGAAAGCCTTTTATTTCCCCTATGGAAAAGGATGTAGTTTATAAAGCATAGGCTGATTTTTTTTTCTTTTTTGCCTTGGATATTCAAGTAGGTGTTTATATAAAAAGGAACTCTGCCGAGATGACGTTGGAAATGGCTTCTTCAACATGTTTGAGGACCCCTCCAGCCTCCACTGTCCTGTATCCATGGAGCCTCAAAGGCAGAGGTGCTCTAGAGCCTCTCACAGTGTGGAAGAGACACAGCCCATGAGAGTTTCCACAAGTTCCAGTAACCCAGTGTATCAAACCATAGTGTGATACCTTGAAAGGGAAACCAAGAGCAAAATTCAGAATTAATCTGTCTTCACTCCCCTTCCCTACTTCTGGTCTCCAGCTGCTCTGCTATCTTTGGTTTAAGTGGCACTATTTTTTGCCAAGATTAAGCATCTTTTTATTTCTTTTAAGTCTGGTTTGTGCCTTGCTTGGGAGTGTTCATCTGGATTTTCCTCTCTTCCTCCCTGATCCATAAATTTTTGTTCTTAAATAGCCCTCTCACCTAATACAGTATTATTTGCTTCCCAATATTGTTTACTCCATGCTTATAGGATGTTCTTTGCCATCTAATTTTAGATTCTACATAATGCCCTTCTTTGGATAAAAGCCATAGTTAAGATGTCACTTCCTATAAATCAGTTTTGGTGAAGATGAAGGCAGCTGTGGACAGGGGAGGAGGGCACAAGAACTCATGAAGTCTGACTCTTTCAAAGTCGACTTAATCCTCCCTCTTATCCCAGCTGTCTTTGTGCTGCTCTTTGGAGGATGGATGGACCTCTTTAACAAGAAGGAATGAGATTTTGCATTGTTGGACTTTGTCACAACAACAAAAGCCCTGGAAAATTCCAATTAATTAGCAAGCCGTGGGCTAATGAAAGAATAAAACTGAAAGAGAAATGCTCTAAGCTTTTGAGAGGAGTGTGCATGTGAGGACAATGCTGATTTCAAATATTTGGGGCTGTTTGTATAATTTTCCCAAGGTTTGCCTTCCTGAAATTGAAAGAGATAAGATGAGAGACAAGAGCAAGGATTTGTTAGAGTCAGGACGTAATAACACTGTTAGCTTTTCAGGACACTAAATGACCGACCATCATTTGAAGAAGTCAGTTAAATGTGGACTCACACAGTCAGGGAAATTAAAACCAGAATATAGACCCTTTGTACGTTTGGGTTTAGAGGAAAACATGGCAACTGGCCTGGCATAAAGTAAATTATGAAGTAAGGTTGAAGTTAATTATTATGAAGGACCAGGAAATCACTGTATCATTGTGTCCTTGAATGGGGGAGTGCTTGCAACCAATGTGGCTGCTAGAAATGTATAGTGATGGAAAACACTGAAGTTATTCATTTGTAGCTTTTTATTGAATGGTAATAATAATGATGATGATGATGATGCAGTAGTAGTAATAAAACTACAACAAAACTGCTACCACAGCTAACATATATTAAGCATTTAATGTGCACTAGGCACTATTCTAAGCATATTTAATCTTCTCAGCAAGCTTACTAGACAGTAGATATTATGTGACTCATGTCTTTATTACCTCCATTTTATACTTAAGAATATTGAGGCTACAATATTAAGTGGCTTACCCACATATATAAGTGACAAGCCAAGATCCGAATCCGTGCAGTCTAATAATTTGTGTCCACATTCGAAACCACCACTTCCACCTACCTGTGATATGGTTTTACGACATAGACCTACTAGATAGGCTAGATATTGCCAGGCTGGACGAGGAGGCAGACCCTCTGGGGCTCTATTTCCAGTTTGGTCACTAGTTTTTCCCAGGGACCAAGTCATTCAGTTATCATTTCTATTCTCCAGTGTGTTCATCTATAAAATGAAATTGTTGTAGTAGATGATAGCTGAGGTGTTTTCCACTTCTAAAATTCTGAGGATTAAGAAAATGATGTGTTTTAGATACAGGGTACATGAAATGGTCATTTCTGAAGTGTGTGTGTGTGTATGTGTGGGTATGTGTGGGTACGTGCTCAGACATAAAAAAATGAGATATCAGCTCTGGATTCAGGTAGATCTCTCTACTTGTGTGACTCTCCTATATGACTTGGGGCTGATTGCTTTATCTCTGTGAACTTTAGTTTCCTTTCTTCTGTTGGAGATGATGATACTATGTGTCCAGAGTGCCTAGAATAATGCCCAGGCATTGTTGGTACTTCTCCTGCCTGTCCTCATGTAGATGGTCTGAGGGTTGAGTAGAAGATACCCCACTTAGGGAGCTGGGTCCAGAGAAGTTGGTTCAGCCAAAAGGGTCATTTTCCTGAATAGGTGGCTGGGTGGGTATTTTTACATGATGGATCTGTTGGTAATTGACCTCATAGGTGAGAATAATTCAGACCTGGAATCACCAAGCTATTGGCAGTTTCACTGTTAGACTTTTTTTTGTGAATTATATCACTTTCCTTTCACTGTTCTTCCATGGGCAGTTATTTCATCTGCACATATTCTTCAGATAGCAGTGTTCTTCAGACTCCTTGAAAGGATGTTGCTTAGCAGTCATACTGGGTCGAATAGTGTCCCTCTCAAATTCATGCCTGCCTGGAATCTCAGAATGTGACCTCATTTAGAAATTGGGTTTTGTAGTTGTAATCAAGTTAAAAGATGATTTCATATGGGATTAGGGTGGAGCCTAATCCAAAAACTGGATCTTTTATAAAAAGAGGGAAATTTGGACATGGATACCAAGATGAGAATGCCATGTGAAAACAGAAGACACAGGGAGAACATGGTGCGATGACAAAGGTAGAGACTGGAGTGGTGTGTCTACAAGGCAAGGAATGTCAAGGATTGATTATTGGCAACCACCAGAATCTAGAAAGAAGAGAGATCCTCCAATAGAGCCTTCAGAGAGAGCATGACCCCATCAACACCTTGATTTAGGACTTTTAGTCTCCAGAGCTTTGAGAGAATACATTTCTGTTATTTAAAGCCACTCAGTTTGTGGTACATTTGTTATGGCAGCCCTAGGAAACTATTACAGCAAGTAAGGTACCTGTTACTACTAATAATCAGGGCTGCTTGAGAGGGAGAAAGACACATAGACACTGACTAAGTGGGGAAAGAAAATACAATGCATCCACAAAGGCGTGATTTGGAAGCCATTTATTGTCATCCTGGCTTCTCTGCACAGTGTAAGTAAAAGCTCTTTTTACTCATATTGTCCAGGGTCAGAACAAGTGTCATAGAAATGACAAAACAAAACACTTGACAAAGATTGGATTTTTAGTAGGCTAACATTTTTTTAATTTGACTTTCATAAAACCAATATACTATAAACTACAGTGATTACCAATGAGATACTGAAGTGTTGGCCACTCGGTGAATATTAAGAGAAGTGCTGCTACATGGTTTGTCAATTAATTTGAATATTTTTTGAAGTTACCTGCATGCTTCCAGAGGTTGAAAAATGGTTAGTATTTCAGAAACATTTACTTGGCTATAGAATAGATTGGAAAGTGCAGTGTTCCTTAGAATCAGGTTATCAGTTGTAATTTGGGAATCAATCTTGAAATTGTAATAAGAAAAATAAATCTTAGTTACCTAAAAGGCAAGGACTTTGCAGAAAACAACACGATAATAAGACAAAACTGTCAAATAGGCTGGGGCTATGTGGATTCAGTTTGTTTCCAAAAAGCTCGTGAATTCTGTCATCAGGCAGTGAGGCCCATATCACATGTCACTTTACTTTGTTTTTAACATGTGGCTAAAGCTATGCCAGACCTGCTGCTGTGTGGGAGATGTACTTTCTGACAAAATAAGGCATTTTCCTGGCATCACGCCCCTTCGGAATTTTTACTGGTATGCATAAATCCAGCAAGTTTGCATTTCCCACACATATCCAATGTAGTCACACTTGGCTTTCTGGATTTGTGGTGGTCTCAAAGCCCGTCAGTGCCAACCTGGTCATTTCCTCATCACTATTGGGACTTACTCTGAAGAAATGAAACCAGGTGTTCATTCATCCATTATTCAAAAATTATCTCCCATCTTCCGTGCCTGATGTGAGGAAGAAATGGAGGAGGCAAAATAATCCAATTTTGAAAGAACTGAAAATGTTTTGTAGAGTAGAAATGAAAGTATTTCTAGTAGGCTATCTCCTTTTCCTCTTTCTCCTTATCCATCCTGATAATAAAGTGCACTGGGAAAGTTCATTTATATTATTTTGTGTTCAAAGTGATGATGATGACAGTGATGACATTAATATTAATTCTTGGTTGTTCATTATCGGCTGAATTTAAGTACTATATAAATAAACAAATCTCAAGACATGAGTCTGAGCTTTTCTAAGCAACTTTTAAAATTAATTAATTAATTAATTTATGGCTGCATTGGGTCTTCGTTGCTGCACGTGGGCTTTCTCTAGTTGCAGTGTGTAGGCTTTTCATTGTGGTGGCTTCTCTTGTTGTGGAGCACGGGCTCTAGGTGCATGGGCTCAGCAGTTGTGGCTCGCGGGCTCTAGAGCACAGACTCAATAGTTGTGGCGCATGGGCTTAGTTGCTCCACGGCATGTGGGATCTTCCCAGACCAGGACTTCAACCCATGTCCCCTGCATTGGCAGGCAGATTCTTAACCGCTGCACCACCAGGGAAGCCCTAAGCTACTTTTTGAAATCTTATTAGGTTGCCCTTTTAATTCCTGGTTCTCTTCTCCTGAACGTTTTGATATTTTATTCTCAATCACAAGAGCCATCCGCGAAACAATATGGACCTCCAAGCACAAATTCATTATCTCTGATGGAAAAGTAACTAAAAGAACCTTCTCCAGCATTAAGAGTCCATGATATGTTATCTTTGCATAGATAGGATAGAACATGATCATCCATGTTGAAAGAAGGGGCTGAAAGAAGGCAGATTGTACAAAGCAACAGAAAAATCCCCAGTGTTTCACATACAATCTTGGGAAATGCCTCATTTACTTTATTCATTCAACACACATTTGTTGACCATGTGTCATACATGAGACTAAGGACTAGAGCTGCCAACTCAAGTGAGACACAGGCCGTTTTCTAGGAGCTATAGTCTAAAGTCAAAAGATTGGCAAGTCATCTCCAAATTTGTCTGATGCTGTGCTCCCCTTTGCAAAGTACATTTCATTCAGCCTGGTTTTCTTTTCCTTTCTCCAGCATGCCAAGCTGGATCCGCCTTTAGGTCTTTGTACTTGCAGCTTCCTCTGCCTAGGACTCTGCCCGTGTTGTTGTATGGCTAGTTTCACCATTTGTATCTCAGCTTATGAGCCGTCTCTTTCACAGGCCTTCCTGCCATTCAGTCCAAAGTAACACCCTCACCCCCTGCCCATGCTTCTTAAGTCCATCTACCTGTTTTCTGTGTTTCATGGCACTTATCCTTGTTTGAAATTATCTTGTTCATTTATTCATTCACTTGTTCTATTGTGTACCTCCTTGCCAGTAGAATGTACACTTTATGAAAAAGCAGATCTTACTTGTCTTGTTTACCATTTTGTTGAATGAGTGGATGAATGAATGAATGGATAACTGTAATACACTATAATACAGTCTGTAATGGAAGCATTAACAAAGTGCTATAGGAAATTAAGGAAAAGAGTGACAACTTCCATGTCTGAGCAGGTTGGGGATGGCTCCACAGAGAAGATATGTGAGCTGGACCAGGAAGGCAGGAGAGAGTGTATCAGAAGGCACTATTTCTCTTAGGTAGATGAAGCCCTTCCTTCCTCATCCTGACCCTCCTCAACTGATGATTCACTGATAGAGTTGACTTAATACCTGACGGGATAAGCCCAGTAATTGTGACCCTTGCCCTCTCTGGATGCATGTATCAGGGAAGTAAAGAACATGTTTCCTGAAAACTTCTCTTTCATGCTATGAGAAGTTGCTAAAAGCTTGTCTGTCCAGTAAAGAGAAGTTGGGATGTAATGGTTAAAAGGAGCTTATGAAACATAAGTAGGCATTCTTGACAAAATAAAAATAGAAGCTTAAAAGATGCATCATTTTTGGAAAGTTAAAAAAGAATTTTTTCCCCTACTGTAAGAAAATATGTGTGGATGAAGCATGTGTTTTAAACTATAGAATAACATTTGCATATTACTTCAGGGTACTGCAACCATGGCAATTCAGAGTTTTGTCGTTCCTGATAGACTGCTTGCAATATATACATCCATTAACAGGATTATCACTTGAAGAGACAATCGTATTTTTACTGAAAAGGTTTTTTGAGGATAAAATTTATTGATATTTAATGAAGCATGAAGCTTCTAAATGAACCATGAAAGCAATAGCTAAACTAATTAACTGCACACAAAGGCTCCCAGAATACATATGTGATGTGGGCTGTGTGCTTATCAATTGTGCCTGGTTACACTGACATCCTGGATAACATGCTCCTCATATGTGCTTTGTGGAGCAACAGTAAATCCTTCTGTAATGCATGCAATAAAAGAGGAAATAACTGTTTAGGTTTCCTGCAAATGCGGATGGGATATTTAAGACAAGCGTTGCAGGGTTTATAGGTTATAATTTAGCGGAGTTAAGACTAGTAATAACAACATATTATTTCCACACACTTGATTTAAGCCTCTATCTATGCTATTTCATTGAATGATAAATTGTTCCCTGGTTCTAAAAATATACATCTTCCTCCCTCCCCTTTCCCCTCTAAAGAAAGACCAAGGATACTAAATAACATGAGGTGAACATTTCATTGTGCAACAGGGATTCTTGTGGGCTTTTTTCAACTGCATGTGAAAACATGCCCTGTTGGAGGGCTCTAATTTTAAAAAGAGAGCAAACCACTCTGGCTTTGGCGGTCATTGCAAGTTGCACCAATTTGGGAGGCAAATGACTTACCCTAACGGAGCTGTTCACATTGACCTTTATCAGTGACCATCTTCCTTTTTAATCCAGTGGCTACCTACTCAGCCATAGACACCTACTCTCTGCCTCATTATCACAGAGTTTAGCTCTCAATGAGTACCTTATAATTTCCTCATGCACCTTTCTGAAAATGATATTCGTATACTAATAAAGGAGTCTGACAAATCATTAAGACCCATAATAATCGTGCATAGTAATGCTATAGAGGCAGGCACTCTAAAGGACATTGGAGCATTGAACTTGAGTGTGCATCAGAATCCCCCAGAAGGCCTGTGAAAATGCCAGTAGCTAGGCCCTACTGATTCAGTAGGTATGGGGTGGGGCCTAGAACTTGCATTTCTAGCAAGTCCTCAGGTGATGCTGATACTGTTGGTTCAGGCACGACACTTTTAGAACCATTGCAGTACTACATGCAGACTAGGGTGGAAAAGGCCATTTCAGGGACGCCCTTCAGGGAAGTCACAACCAGGGAAGGATATGGTTTGTCTCAAATAGCACCTAGACTCCCATCTAATATTCTTTTCTTTCTTAAAATGTATTGCCATTTTTTCTCTAAGACATCCTGGGCCCTCTTCACCAGACAAGGCTTCGAAATTTATTCAAACTTAGGTGTAAGTGACCCTTGGCAGTTTAAAAGGCTGTCCTTAACAAGGATATGTACATTTTAATGGGGGTGAAATGAAAAGAATGAAGCTCTGAAGAAGATATTTCATATATCTGCTCTGCAAAGAAAACAAATGGGCTGAATATTGAAAGGGTAAAAATAAAGTTTATAATGCGGTCATACTGAACAATTACATGAGAATCTGTGTCATGGCCGGGTCATGAGCCTGGGAAAATGACTCGGTTGCAGATCAAATGGGCCGTGTAATGGGTCAGTGGTTCCAGGTGTAATTGTCCCTGATGTCACTGGCTGCACAATCACGTTTATTCTCCCGCTTTTTACTGGCTTTTCAGTCTTTCAGCAGTAATTTAGTAACATGTGACCTTTTCAGTTTTTCACCCATTAGTACTAGTATTTTTTCTTTAAATAGCTTTTTTTTTTCTGAGTATAAAAATAATGCATGTTTACTGTAGAAAACAATTTTAAATACTGAAAAAAAGATAAAAATAAAAGAATAATGTAAAATCACCTACCAGTACCAGTATTCCCCAAACACAGAGGTATCCAGTGTTAATATTTAGGAGATAAATATGTGTGAATATCCTGTGATATATGATAGTGGTAATAAATATCTTAATAAAGTTTTGTGTTTTCTTGTCTTTTCTTTCACTACCTTGTGTTATGAACTTTCCCCCATGTATTTCAGTATTCTTTGAAAGTACAGCAGACATTATTTTCAGTGTGTGAGAAGTATACTATATTTATTTAATTAAGTTTGGTTTCTTTTTTGTTAAAACTATATTATCACAAATATCTTTTTAAATGATGGTAGATTATTGGGTCAAATGAACATTTTTTTTAAATACCCTTGACTGTATTACCAAGTTGCTTCCCAGATGGGTTATGTCACATTTTATACTTTCTACTCGATCTACTAGCAGAAAATTGAGAGTGTCTATTTTATGTCTTGTCTACTGGATTCTTTTTTTTTTGTGAACTGTGGAACATAGGAATGTTTGTCTTTATTATTGATTTGTAAGGCCTCTTTACATATTAAGCCCATAACCCTTTGTTATGTAGAATGCTGGTATTTTCCTAGTCTTTTGATTGCTTTTCAATTTTGTTTATGGTACTTTCTGAGCTAAAATATTTTTGCAGTTCTATCTATTTATCTTTGCCTTCTGCATCCTAAAATTTAAAAAGAATCTCAGATATTTTCTTTTAGTTGTTTTTTATTTTTGATAAATATTTATTAATAATATTTAGCTCTTAATTTCCCTGGAATTTATTTTGGTATGTTATGGCTGATTGTATTTTCGAATGATGACTGAAACCATTTCTCCCATTCCATGTGCTTTTCTGTAGTGTGACTTTGCTGGTTCCTTCTTTATTTTTCCACTCCTTTGAATTTGAGGGAGTCCTGAGATTTCTTTGGCCAGCAATATATGGCAGAAGTAGTGCTGTGCCTGTGGTAGGCGTGGCCCTTAACTGGCCCGAAAGTCAGCCGCTATGCCGTGAGAAACCCAAGCCAGATGCAGAGGCCATGTTTAGATGTTCCCATTGACAGCCAGGATATGAGGGAACCACCTTAGAAGTCTACGCAGTTTACCCTTCAGGTAACTGCAGCTCTAGTTGACATCTGAGTGCCGTGCATGAGAGACCCTAAGTGAGAAGTACCTTCCTGACCAGTCAACTCCCAGAACCACAACAGATAATAATAAGTCGTTGTTTTAAAGACTCTAAGTTTTGGGGTGGTTTGTAGCAATAGATAATTGGAACATATCTAATGTGAATAGGATTTAGCTTTGATTTTTCCCCAAACAGTAAACAGTTGCCCCACTACCATTTAATGAAGGATCTCCTTTCTCCTACTCATTTGTAATGCCACCATATGCTAGTTGTTATTATATATCTGAGTTATCTGAGGTCATGATCTTTTGCTTCTGTTCTGTTTCTTTGTTCAGTTTAACTACTCTTCTATATTTCACAATTTTTACCTTCATAGCTCAATAATATATTTATTTTCTTTTTCAAAGTCTTCTTGACTATTAGTATAGTTTATTCTTCCATATGAACTTTAGAATCCATTGTCAAGGTACTGAGTGAATGAGGAAGGGCCTGTTAGGACTTTGCAGTAAGTCAGTGGTTCCCCACCTGAGCGTTGTTGTCCCTTGGGGATATTTGGCAATGTCTGGGCAGCATTTAGTTTTGGTTATCAACAACTTGGGGGAGTGCTACTGGCATCTAGTGGGTAGAGGCGAGAGATGCTGCTCAACATCCTACAATGCACAGGGTCCCCCCTCTGACCACCACCAAATAAAAGCCCAAAGAATTATTTGGCACAAACTGTCATTAATGCAGAGGCTGAGAAACCCTACACTAGGTCTATGAAAAAGTTTGGAAGAGTCAATACACTTACTATATTTAGTTTTCTCACCTGAAAATATGTATATATTTTTTCATGTCTTCAGAACAAAAAGTAGTTTTTTTCATATTACATGCTATTCCTAGGTATTTTTAATTAAACTTTTTTCCATTAAATTTTGAAACTCATAATTGATAGTATATAAGAAATTTATTGTTTTTGCCATATTTATGTTGTGTGTTGTCACCTTAATGAATTTTCTTTTCCTGTATAGTGATTTTTAGGGGATTCTGTTGAATTTTATGGGTAGGTAGAATTCCTAAATTTAATTTGGTAAAAAGGAGAGAGAGTAAACTCAGTGTTCACTCAGAAAATGTTTGAGCTGGAAGGGATTTGAGAGATTACTTAATCCCTGGCCTTCATTTAAGTGATGATAAATCTGAAGCCTAGAGATGTTAATTTACCTGCCTTGCATCACATAGTAGAAGCCTAGAGCAGAAAGAAGCACACACACACACACACACACACACACATACACACACAAAAGCCTTTGAATGAGGGCATTGAAATTTCTCATAATTTACATAAAAATATGAAACTTGACACTGTGTTTTAAGCCTTTTGACGTGTTACATAGAGGGGGGAATGACCTTAGAAATGTTCTCTTCTAGTTCCTTCTCCCTCTACACTCTCTGCAATATCCTGGCAGCCCTTCCGTGTATTCTTTCAGGGACAAGAACTCTGCCTCACCAAGGGTTCCCAAGTCACTTCTGCTTGCTAGAAGGTTCTTCCTTTAATTAAGCTGTATTCTGCCTTCTTGAGGCTCACACAGCCATTATAGTTGAATGGTGCTGGAGGAAGCAGAGCTTTTACCTGCTGCAAAAGTGGCAAGTAATAGATGTTTGAAGGGCAGTGGGAAAAATTGTGTTACTGGTTGGTTGACTAGGTGAGCTATGGGGTTGGGAGGGTTTAAAGTTCTGGTTTCCAACTGTACAAGACCCGTGTCAACTGGGCATCCCATAAATACTTGTTGAATAGAATGTAATTTTATATGATGATTTTGCTTTCTACTTCTTTCTCTTCTTTTTTTTTGAGAAGCCTCGAGATAAAAGTTTGGCCCAAGGAGGACTAAGGGTCTTAACCCCAAATGCCCCTCGTTCTGTCACCTTCCAAAGGCTCTCCTTTTGTTGGGGCCTCAGCCAGGGTTCCCCCCGCTGTGGAGGGTGTGAGCAGGTTTAACTAGGAACAGACAATTCTTTTTTTTATTTGGAACAGGCAATCCTTATGCTTCATTAGCAGGCTTCGTTACCAGGCAAGGTCCCTGTGCCATGGGGACTCCCTCCAAACTCTTATTGACATAATGAAGAACTCTTTCGTTATTTTAGGCTCCTGAAGGCAGAATTCTTCTTCAGAACAAAGACAAAGACAGTAAGGCCACAATGCAAAGGAATTCCCTCAGTGCTTAACAGCTAATTGGACAATTTTCTGCAATTATTATTATGCCTGGAAATAATCTCCTTACAGCCTCACTCATTGCTTGTAAACTTTCTTTGAGATGGGAATCTTTTAAATTATGCTGTCAAGTTTGATATGCTGAAATTAGATTTTTTCCTTTTCCTTAACAAGGTGCTTGCTGTCCCCAAGAAGCCTGAACATTGGTTCCATGGCAAACTTATATTTGGCAGGTAAATAAGCAGGCACTGGTTCCAGTAAAACCTGTAGTTCAGCAGTGATTCTACTGAAACCTAAGGTTTAAGAAGAGTTGAGCAAACTCAAACTGAACCTCTTTTTTAGACTATTGAAAAAGATGGTTAACCATCTCATTTCTCTTTTCTCCTGAAAATTCATGCATTTTGTCTGAGCCGGGAGAGTGGTAGATTTTGTATTCTCTAGGTTTGCAGATAAAAGGGAGGGAGAGGGCTTCCCTGGTGGGGCAGTGGTTGAGAGTCCGCCTGCCAATGCAGGGGGCACGGGTTCGTGTCCTGATCCTCGCGGAGCAGCTGGGCCCGTGAGCCATGGCCGCTGAGCCATGGCCGCTGAGCCTGCGCGTCCAGAGCCTGTGCTCCGCAACGGGAGAGGCACAACAGTGAGAGGCCTGCGTACCGCAAAAAAAAAAAAAAAAAATGGAGGGAGAATCTGTCTGGGGGCAATTCCAGATTCAATTGGTGGACTGAAATGGAATTGATTTTTGGGCACAGTTGTAAAGTAGGGTGTCTCTGTGTCCCTTTTCACTCCTTATCCCCTCCTCTGTGCTTACCCCTTTTCTCCTCCAGTGTATCATCTCTTCATGAACATTCCTGTCCCATACCCGACACTCATTGTGTAGAAGGAGTCTACCATCTGCCATTTTCATTCTATTTTGAAAGCCAAAGACATTTTTTTTTAACATCTTTATTGGAGTATAATTGCTCCACAATGGTGTGTTAGTTTCTGCTTTATAACAAAGTGAACCAGCTATACACATACATATATCCCCATATCCCCTCCCTCTTGCGTCTCCCTCCCACCCTCCCTATCCCACCCCCTCTAGGTGGTCACAAAGCACCGACCTGATCTCCCTGTGCTATGCGGCTGCTTCCCACTAGCTATCTGTTTTACGTTTGGTAGTATCTATAAGTCCATGCCACTCTCACAGTTCGTCCCAGTTTACCCTTCCCCCTCCCCGTGTCCTCAAGTCCATTCTCTACGTCTGTGTCTTTATTCCTGTCCTACCTCTAGGTTCTTCAGAACCACTTTTTTGTGTTTTTTTTTATTTAGATTCCATATATATGTGTTAGCATATGGTATCTGTTTTTCTCTTTCTGACTTACTTCACTCTGTATGACAGACTCTAGATCCATCCACCTCACTACAAATAACTCAATTTTGTTTCTTTTTATGGCTGAGTAATATTCCATTGTATATACGTGCCATATCTTCTTTATCCATTCATCTGTCGATGGACACTTAGGTTGCTTCCATGTCCTGGCTATTGTAAATAGAACTGCAATGAATATTGTGGTACATGACTTTTTTTGAATTATGGTTTTCTCAGGGTGTATGCCCAGTAGTGGGATTGCTGGGTCGTATGATAGTTCTATTTTTAGTTTTTTAAGGAACCTCCATACTGTTCTCCATAGTGGCTGTATCAATTTACATTCCCACCAACAGTGCAAGAGAGTTTCCTTTTCTCCACACCCTCTTCAGCATTTATTGTTTGTAGATTTTTTGTTGATGGCCACTCTGACTGGTGTGAGGTAATACCTCATTGTGGTTTTGATTTGCATTTCTGTAATGATTAGTGATGTTGAGCATTCTTTCATGTGTTTATTGGAGATCTGTATATCTTCTTTGGAGAAATGCAACAGACTTTTTTTTTTTTGCGGTACGCGGGCCTCTCACTGTTGCGGCCTCTCCCGTTGCGGAGCACAGGCTCCGGACGCGCAGGCTTAGTGGCCATGGCTCACAGGCCCAGCCACTCCGCGGCATGTGGGATCTTCCCGGACCAGGGCACGAACCTGTGTCCCCTGCATCGGCAGGCAGACTCTCAACCACTGCGCCACCAAGGAAGCCCGCAAAAGACATTTTTGACTGCCTCAGAGGTATTTGCACTATTAAGCAAGTCCAATGAATGTAGTAGAATACAGTAGAAAGTAGGATTGGTTGGGTGCTGATTACCTGGAATTTTATCCTGACTTTGCAATTGAATAGCTGTGTGACCTGGGATAAGTCACTTTACCTCTCTGGACTTGAGTTTTACCATCTGTAAGGAAATTGGAAACATGATCTCTGTTATTCCTTCTCGACATATAAATCTGTGAATTCAAATCATGGTGGGAGCATGGATCCATCATTTTCTCATGGGGGAAACTCTTGAAATGATTTCATCCTCTATTCTGGTTTGAGGGTAGTCTTTTATATTATGAGAGGTGAAAGGTTTTCAGATGTGATCTGGGTAGGAAGGGGAATTAACGCTTACTGAGTATTTGGTTTGTGCCAGCCAGGTGCTAGATAGTTCATTATATGTTCTCACTAAGCTAAGCTTGGCAGGGAGGTTTAGTCTAAGTGATTTGGTCAAGTTCACACAGCTACAAAGCCACAGACCAAACTTAGCCTCCTGGCCTTATGACTTGGCTCCAGCAGGCATAGATCCTTTTCATCTCCATACTGCTGACCCCACCCACCGTACATCCACATTTTTCTTCTTCTTATGTCAATATTTTTATTTCATAGCGAAAACAGAGAGCAGCCACATGCCTGGGGACAGTTGGTGGCTGGTTAGACTCTGCTTTTAGGTCAGTGCAGTTTTGAAAGATGAAATTTTAAGGCAGAATTTTATAAAAGATTCCTTTAAAGGATTCATTTATATTGTTTTTAAGGTTGAGATTGCTAGTAGAAAGGGGCCCTATCGAACTGCATGGGAGGGTTGCCCTTCAAGCACCTCATGTTTACTTTTTGTTGAACCTGACACACTGTGTAACTGTCTGTGTGCTCCTCTGTGTGTGTGTGTGTGTGTGTGTGCACGCGCGCACGTGTGTGCATGCAAGCGCCTATCATGTTCTTAATCTCTAATATATATCCTGATGAATTGTGCAAACTTAAGACTATTAATCAACAGAAAAATCAATAAATACCTTCTATAGTAAGATTCATGGAGATGCTTATTTTCGTATTGTGTTCCTAAATATTGTCATCATTATCAGCATCATTGTCTCCTCAACGTTCCAACAGCTTTTTGATCGTCCCTTTTTTTTAAACAGATATCATTTTGTGTTGTAATTCTCTTGATCTCTGTTTTACCTTCTCTTTCTATGCAATTTAACCCCTGACTGAGTGAATGAAGAAATGAAGTTGATGTTATGTATCAAAAATTCCTGAAAGTGAGAGGGGTTATATAACGGACATTTATCTGCTACCATAAAGGTTAAAATAATGTCATCTATTTATACTTGCATGCATGACACCTTTTATGGCACCTACAGGGAACAAATTAAGGTATTGTTCCTCACTTTTGCTTATATATGGAAACCAAGATGTTGGAGGCTGTGGGTGCTGTTTGTTCTAGCTTTGGGAGAGAAGAATCAGTTTCCAATTGTCCTCTCTTCTCCCCATTTCGTACTATCTGTCTAGTCGTGTGGAGGGTGGTGGTCAAGGATTTATGAGCTCATGGACATCTGTGCATGTTTTTGGAGTGGGGCTACCTGAGTTTGAATCCTCACTCTGATGGAATTACTGTTTTCTGAATCTCAGGTTGTCTCCTCTGTGAAATGGGATGGTAATAATCAGGGTTGTTGTGTGAGCTGACTGGTTAATCCAAGTATAGAGCCAGGCATCCTCCCCTGGTACCAAGTAAATCTTCCACTAATGTCAGCTCTCTTTTTTTTGGCTGCGCGTTGCTGCGTGCGGGCTTTCTCTAGTTGTGGCTAGCGGAGGCTACTCTTCATTGCGGTGTGTGGGCTTCTCATTGTGGTGGCTTCTCGTTGTGGAGCATGAGCTCTAGGTGTGCAGGCTTCAGTAGTTGTGTCACATGGGCTCAGTAGTTGTAGCTTGCAGGCTCAGTAGTTGTGGCACACGGGCTTAGTTGCTCCACGGCATGTGGGATCTTCCTGGACCAGGGCTCGAATCCATGTCCCCTGCATTGGCAGGCGGATTCTTAACCACTGCACCACCAGGGAAGTCCCTCTCATTTTGTTTTTAATGTATAGATGTATTATTATTAGTAGTAGTAGTAGCAGCGATAGTAGTAAAGTATAAGTTCTTGGTGAGGAAATATGATCACCATGTTGATATCTGTGTAACCTCTACGTTTCCTTTGTGATATTTATGAATAGCTAATAAGAGGGAGAGGAGAGGAGTTTGTTATACTCCTGTTTCCATGGAGGGCTTCACAGAAAAGGTGACAAGTCCCACAGTTTGGAAAGGGCTGTGTCCATGGGGAGGAACTGTGTGTGTAATGAGGTGTAGAGTCAGCCTGTGGGGAGTGAGAGAGGAGGACAGGTTAGGAATGGCAGGGACAACAGAAAAGAGCCCCCCACCCCACCCCAACACTGGGCATCCCAGCAATCTCCCTATTTTGAATAATAAAACACTTTTTTCCTTTTAGCCTTCCTGCCACCTACCTGTGGAAAGTGGCTCAGTGTTAACAATAAAAGGTATGGGCATTACCTGTCCATAGACATTTAGTGAGTGTCTGCCCTGAGCACAACATGATTGTAGCCTGGTACTCTGGGGGTGAGGGGTTGGGGGTGAAGGTAGATAAGGTAAGTTCTCTATCCTCATGTTCCTGCCAGTTATAAGGCGGAAAGGTAAGATATAGGTACAGGTAATATATAATGTAGAAGTGATCAGTAACACAAAAGATTCAAAAATAACATTACCTGGGATTTTAGAGGAGGGATAAAAGCACCTTAAACTTGGGATAGGAGACAGGAATCTGGAAGGTTTGTTTCAAGGAGGGGGTAGAATGTTAGCTGGTCTTTAATGGTGGGAGTTGGGAGTTGTGGGTCCTGAGGGGCAGTGGGCAGGGATTCCCAGCTGCCTGGAATGGAGTATGTATGAAGGAACTGGGGCCTCCTGTGAGTGCAGCAAGGAAACTGATATAGCCAGATCTCATCTAGGGTCTGTGATAGTAAGAGTTTTCCTGAACCTATTTTTGCTATAATAAAAGGGGGGAGGGGTTGAGAGCTAAAGCATTCTCAGTATTCAGAGTTAAATGTTAACTCCTTTGTGTAGTTAACGACTAACTTATTCTTTCCTATGCAAAAGAAAAAAAAAAGAGAGGGAGAAAACAATGCATTAACCACCTAATTTTTTTAAAAAATTGCGGTTTACTTGTGTGGTTGCTTATTTTCAAGGTAATATATATGTAGCGATTATAAAGATGTGTGCAAACTTGAACAACAGCAGACACACCTTCGTAAGTTCCCTGTGTGGCTTCTGCAGGGTTCTCAGAGAGTTAGCTATTTTCTAACACATTCCTAGTTTAGCCATTAGAAAATTATGGGTTTTATTTGTATAAACTCAGCAGCTAAAATAGCATTTCCAGAAAGGTGGGTGAGCTCATCGCCCTCTGAACCGGGCAGGTTAATGACCTGCCCAGTATTGTTCACGCGGGCCAGTGCTGGCTGACTTCACCAGCAGTTCCACTTGAAGGGAGACATTGTTTCTTAGGCTGCATTTGTTAGATGCTTTCCTCTCTACACACCAGCCCTTGCTGAATGTGCTAGCAGTCTCTGAATGTACAAGCCCTGCGCATATTTTATGAAAGCAAAGAGCAGGTAGACCTGGAAATGTATGCAAAGTACTCTCTGCACAGCTGTCTGAGGCCCCCAGCCAAGAAAAAGATGTAAACACCTTTATCCCCACACTTTTACACGAACTGCCTATGGAAGCTCCCCAGTGAGAGAGCTTCTTACTTCTACCACTTTTAAATGTCAGTGACCAAACAGCCTGGGAACATGAATAACTTAAGCATGAGGTGCTTTTGCTGGTGATTCTGATGACTTTTCAAGAAGAATAATGGTAAAGTATGGAATGGAGGGATGCAGGGGAAGGGGATTAGGGATTGTAGAATTTGTATTTGCTGTGAGAAATGAAAATATACCATAGTGTTGAACTTTAAGAACTTAGGATATTACCTGCATAACGTTCAGTTTGGTGAAGGAATAAATGGCTGGATGAGATGTCGAGTGCTAGGGCAAGGTGGCTAGAAAAGTAAGAGGCAGATGGTGAGTGAAACACCTTTGATTATACCAATAACGGTGAATGGGTTTGACTCTGAAGATGCTATTCTGCATACAGTCAATGGAGAAAGAAGAGCAATGTAGTTTTAGAAAGTCAAATTGAATGCTCTTCAGAATGAGTGCCAAATAGAATCCTGGTACATTGGTTCTGGCCTCTTTTAAATGAGTGATTTTTGCATTATCCTCTCCTTCCACTATGCTTATCTAGAGTACTGTTTAATTTTTATTACTAGGCTAATCCCTGTATTAAAGACATAAGACCTTTCATCTGTAGGTAGGAGAATAGGTGTTTGAGGTGAACTTTCTTCAGGGTTCTGTCCTTACTGCAGAAAAACCTAATTCACTGTTGAGTGGATTGAAACTGCAGATGCTAATTTAGAAATCCGTTTGCCAGATTCAGGTGACTCTGATAAGACTTTTGTTCTTTACAATCTTATGTGTTTGTGCGTGCATTCTTGGGAAGATTGCTGCTGGGTAGTGTTGCATGTCAGAGATGAGGGAAGTTTAGTTATTAACCCCACGTAGAGGGTAAAGGGGGTGCAATAGGCAGACTGTGGAATGAGGAAAGGGCCAGGTTGAAACATTTCCAAAAGGTATTTTTGTTGTTTATACTTGTTAATTATTAATATTAATTATTGATGAAAAGCAGTTTTGAGTTACATGCCACACATTGTTTAGGAATAAATTATCACATTTCTTATCTGGAACTATAGTAGATATTAAACTGTTTCAAATAATCAATATGTATTAATTTAACAAGATTTTCCCCCTCCTTCAACATTAAAGACAAAAATTCATTAATTTCTGACTCATAAAGAGTTTTTGTGAAAGTGTGCTCTTCCCTCAGCTTTGGGTGGCTTTTAACACTAAATGAATATGTTAAGAACTTTAACCAAATTAGGTCAATAATTAAAAAGTATCTTTAGAACAAAGTATATATTTTATGAAAGACGCATAGATAATACATAAGGCTTTGTAGGTTCAAATTGCCAAATTAGTTGTGAGTATCGTGCTTTGTCTCAAATATCTGAGCATTTTCAGATATGCACTCTATGATCATCTTAATTTCTTGGAAATGAGCTTTTTAGGCATTTCCATATTTTGTAGTTTATCATATAGGTTTAAGTGAAGTATATTTTGTTCAAATTCCAGTGGGCAGAGATGTACAGGATTGAAGACAGCTCTGTGAGTCAGAACTGGCTGATGATCATAGTCTGTGTATGTGTGTGTGTGGGGGGGAATTGGGGGTAGAAGGAGAAGAGGGGAGGAGAGAGAGGAGAGAAAGGTTGAGATTGAAGGTCTCTCAGACAGAAAAGGAATTGATATGACTTGGAGACCTTGCTCTCACAGTCAGGCTATAAAAGCCAATGTTTAATTCTTAGGTATTACAGGCTTTTTGAATGTTATTAAGATTCATTTTAGCCTCAGTCTTAAGGACTGTGTATTGGGCTTCCTGTGGCCTTTACTCATTCTGATTATTTGGTTCTACTATGTAATAGCATAGCAGTCACAGCATTGGCAACCCAAAGAGTTGTTTGCTTGAGAAAATAGCACGCACAGGTGAACCATCTCTGGGGTTTGCTGGCAGTGTATTTTCCCAGTAAGGAGAAGTTGTAATAGTGGCTTGAAAACCTTACCTAAGGTGGAGTAAGTAGTCTGATCCTGGATCAGTTCATTCTCTCTGTCATCTGAAAAACTTGCCCACTGACCTCATCCATAGCTCGGTGTTTGATCTCTGTGAGAAATTGATTCACCACTTTTCACAGCCCCAATCTAAGATTCTCTGGGGCATCTGGAAAAGTCTGCCTTACCTTTATGAAGGTTATGGCCATTTAAACCTTGCTTTTGATGGGCTTACTTCATTTTGGGAAGAAAAATTCTGCATTTGTGAAAAATGAGAGACACTTGGCTTTTTCAAGGGAGCTGACAGCTATTGGTTTCTCCAGAGAGGATTACTGGTGAAGACAGTTATGAAGAGAACAAGTAACTCTTTTAAATGAACAGCATGTTCTTGCTTAAATATTTCCCAGAACAATTCTAAAGAAATATAATACAGGTAAGTTTTATGTTCTCATTGTGAATTATGTTTACAAGAAATAAAAATAGGATTAGAATCATAGAGGAGGAAAAGCTTTTTTGTACTGGTGTCTTATATTTTACATGTCATGAATTCTAACCATTTATAAAATTATCTGGTTTCTTGCCCCTACTCACGGTTGATGTTTTTCTTCCTCTTTTTCCATCTAGAGAACTTTGAATTATTTTTATTCGTAAGTGAAAAATGTATTACAGCTTTATTTCCTTTTATTAATAATTCCTTCTTGCCCTTAACCACATCTCTGACTTTTTGGCATGTTAAAGTCCAATGAGCTCATGCTTAATCATGTATAAACAACCATCTAATTATATGGTTTTGAATTTTCATTTGACCAACTAAACAAAATTGACACAGAAAAGAGAAACCTGACAACCTCCCTGTCTTTGGATACCTGGCCTTTCTCTCCCTCACTGTCTATTCTTGCATTTAGTAAAATGCGTGTTAAAACTTATCAAAAAATCAGTTTGCAAGTTTCTGAGGTAAAATTGTTCTTTTCAAGGCTACGTGTCAAAAAACAAGTCAGTTAAGCTGAATTATATGTCTTTTTTACAAATTTTTTTCGGACTCCATTCTTTCCTCCTCTAGAGGGAGGTGTTACTAGAATTCCTTGTGCTACTGGTGTCAGATGACAGAGCATCCTGTATTCATGAGGCAAGATTTCTCAATCTTCATCCCCTTACTTTCTCTACTGAAGTACAATATATTACAAGGATACCAGTTGCCACATCTTCCCACCCTCCCCTGGACCACTGTGACTAACACATTTTTGAAAGAAGATAGTGGGAAAGTCTTTCCAAACAAAGGTGCTTACTGTGTTTAGGGAGGAAGGAAGTTGTCCATTCCCTTTTTTTCTCATTGGCTTGGTCCTAGAATTAGAACATGGAGCAAAATCTCTTCTGAAATTTGCAATGGTTTTACCATAGCTAGCTTGCTGTGTTTGAAAGCAGAAGACCAAAGAAAAGATAACTCCCTTTATTATTATTTTTTCTGGATTCTTCACAAGATCAGTACCTAGGAGAGTAGGTTTGGTTATCTAGTACCTAATAGCTATAAGAGAGAAGAAAGGAAAGGGATACCTTTGAAATTTGGTGAAAGTGATTTATTTTCTCACTTTCTTCAGCCTTAAGATATAACTTGATTTCTCAAAGTACTATGACTCTGAAGCATGCATATCTCTAAGTGCTAAAATTTATGTAATTTTATTAAACTTACTATCTAAGTAGGTTTATTTAGAAGCAAATTATAGACTCCATTTTGAAAATTTAGACTTAGAATGATCACACTAAGGTGATTGCCTAAACAGTTTTCTTTATTGAAAATATTTTAGCAATACCTTTATAATTTTTCTGCTCGTTGTAAGTAGCTAATATTACCCAGTGATTCACAGGTATTTGTGTAATATTTTATTTCAAACTGTAGATTTGTATCAAGGTTCATGTTCCTCTCGTTGTGCAAGAAGATCATAGTGAGACTTCTGCCTTTCCTTGTTATTTTTGTTTTGTTACGGGTGTTTAGAACAAAGAGAAGAACAAATTCCGGCAGACTTTATACTTTGGTTCAGCTGGAGCAGTCACAAGAGGAGGTATCTAACCACCAAATCAAGGCCTTTACTTAATTGACCTTTGGAGAATTGGGGAGGAATTTTATTTCTCTCCTTCCCATTTACATTTAAAGCCATAGGAATTTTTTATGTTGCTTATGATTTGTTATTAATTCTCTTCTAAGAATTTGTAAATTATTTAGGAAATGTTTTTGATTCAGTTAGCATTCAACTTTTTATTCACATTTATTTTCAGCTTTCATATTCAAATTCAGGTAAATAATAATACTCCTTAAAAAAAGTATTACTTTAGGGAGAACATAAGCACCACTTTTTTTTTTTTAATTGAATGAAAGATTCTCTGACGTCTATAGTGCCTTACAGTTTTCAAAAGTTGTTACATGATTTCGTATAATCCCACAGTAACCTTTTTTCCCCTACCCCTATGTTGCTCCTCCCCCCTTCCCAGTTCCCACTGGTAACCACTAGTTTGTTCTCTATGTCTGTGAGTCTGCTTCTTTTTTGTTTTATTCACTAGTTTGTTGCATTTTTAGATTACACATGTAAGTAATATCATATAATATTTGTCTTTCTCTGTCTGACTTACTTCACTTAGCATAATGCCTTCCAAGTCCATCCATGTTGCTGCAAATGGTAAAATTTCATTCTTTTTTATGGCTGAGTAGTATTCCATTGTGTGTGTGGGTGTGTGTGTGTGTGTGTACCATATCTTCTTTATCCGTTCACCTGATGATAGACACTTAGGTTGCTTCCATACCTTGGTAGTTGTAAATAGTGCTGCTGTGAACATTGGGGTGCATGTATCTTTTCGAATTAGTATTTTTTGTGGGGTTTTTTTTGGATATATACCCAGGGAGTGGAATTGCTGGGTCATATGGTAGTTCTATTTTTAGTTTTTTGGGGGAACCTCCGTACTGTTTTCCACAGTGGCTGCACCAATTTACATTCCCACCAACAGTGTAGGAGGGTTCCCTTTTCTCCATATCCTTGCCAACATTTGTTATTTGTGTTCTTTTTGATGATAGTCATTCTGATAGGTGTGAGGTGATAGCTCATTGTGGTCTTGATTTGCATTTCCCTGATGATTAGCGATGTTGAGGGTCTTTTCATGTACCTGTTGGCCATCTACATTTCCTCTTTCCTCTTCTGCCCAGTTTTTGATCAGGTTGTTTGTTGTTTTGATGTTGGGTTGTATGAGCTGTTTATATATGTTGAATATTAATCCCTTATCAGTCATATCATTTGCAAATATTTTCTCCCATTCAATATATTGTCTTTTCATTTTGGCGATGGTTTCATTTGCTGTGCAAAAGCTTTTAAGTTTATTTAGGTCCCATTTGTTTATTTTTGCTTTTGTTACCTTTGCTTTAGGAGATGGATCCAAAAAGAATTATAAGCACTACTTTTAATTTAGATCTTTTTCATACTGGCATCAATCTGTATTATGATTGCTTTTTTGTTTTGATGAGAAAGAATTTGGGTTGGAATTGGTGTTCTTTTTTGTTTGACCTAATTTCATTATTATTAGTTCAGTTATTGTTGATATAGTGTCTGAATTAGCACCTGTAGGATATAGAGATAAAACAGTCACAATTACTTTAATGCTAACTCATGCCCCAATTATATTTACAGAAGTGCTTAGATTACTCTACTTCTCTTGTAAGTTCAAAAATGGCATTAAATAAAAGAAACACGGGGAACTTGCACTATGTAGGCCTTAGTCAGATTGTCTGTGTGTTGAGACTTGTGATGTTAAAATTTTAAAAAATATTTTGGTAGTTGGGGTAATGTTATGTAATTTTACACAATGACAGGTTTCAAGTTGCTTGAGCCAAAGGGTAGATATTTCAGCTTTCCAATCTCTCCAGTTTTAATTGAATCTGTAGTGGATGTGACTTACTCTACCAACTCAGGTATAAATGAAAGCGTTCTTTAAATTATTTCCTTTAATTGAAAACAAATCAGACTCCAGTACCCTGAAATTTAATCTCAGTCATTGTCGGTTGGAGTACCTAACACCTTGCCAGAGAGACGAGATCCCAGGGTCTTTGTGCAGAGCAGAATATACCAAGAGCTTTTCTGGTTCTTGGTCCAGGTTGATGCTGAGGTGCCTGCTGACCAAGCCCACATGGCCTCTAGAAGTCTGCTCCTTGTGCATTGCTTGGGCACAGAAAGCTTTGCCAAGAGCTGAAGAGCTGGGAGCCCCTAGACCTAGAGCCTGGCCTTTGGACATTTGCCATTGCAGACATTCTCTTCACCCTCACTGCCTTCTCTGAGAGCTGCCTCACTACCTGGGGGACTGTCAAACTGATGTTCTTCCCAGACTTTGGGCAATCTCCCTTCTCCTGGATTTCTCTTCATAGGTACTCAGAGCACTTGGGTAATCTCAGTGGATTTAGGCCTCCCCACAGGACTAGAAGAAAGGACGAAATCAAGCAGCGTCTACTTTTGGCCCTTTTATAATAACTACCCTGAGACAAAGGAGCACAAAATACAAATAGTAGCTCAACAAATTTTCTTGCATATACCTGGGCTGCTGAATGGACTTTGGAGCCCAGAGTCAAGAATCTAAAGCCTAGAAGCAAAAGATATCTGGTTGATGAGACAGTTGAACAACCTGTGTGACTTCTGGATGCAGGAAGCCGGGCATTTTCTGGTTCTTAGAAATATGGGTGACTTGATTTTTAGTATAAGAGAATGTAATCTCCATAACTGCCATTTCTTTGGGTCGGATGCTTCTGGGCATCTCATCTGAAATTGCAAGCCTGTGTAGAATATGTAACAGAAAAAAATTATGATATGTATGTATCTCTTTGGACAGTTCTGCAGAATTACTGTTTGGTGGAAAACAAGTTAGTCTAGTAGCTCTTAGTGATGGCTGTGTAAGTTGTGACTTTTAGATACTAAGAAGTTATCTCTGTTATGAAGGATCGAATGGGATTTTCCCTTGGAACCAGCTCTTAGGTCCTAAAAAAAAGTTCCATTGATTTGCATTGACTGCCTTAGACTACTCTCCCTTCGTGTCAAGTCATATGTATGTGCAGGGAGTAAGGAGAGATGCAGCAAACTAATAATATTTCCAGCTGTTCAGGAACTTAGAGATAAGGACGTATCAACAGTTGTGTTCACCAGGGATCTCTGTCTTTCCTTCTCATATATCACAACTCACACTTAAGAGGGAACTTCTTAATTTTATTTGTGTCCTTGAACTATATTTGCCTTAGAAGTCATATTCTTTATTCATTCACCCAACAAGTATTTGTTGAGCACCTCCTTTCTGACAGGGGTCCCAGTCATTGTTCCATACAATGAGAGGTCTTTCCAGTGGGCAGCTTTGCCATTTCTCTTCCAGTCTCTGTTTTTAGTTGACCTAGAGGGGAAAAGCAGCTTAGGGAAAACACAATGTTAATTTATGGAGAAGGGTCTGGAATCTAGTACTTCTTACAGTCCCTTCAACAACCCTCTTATTTTTTTTTCTTCATAAGATAATTTGGGGTTACTCTGTCCCTTTTATTTACCTCTGCTCAACCTGGTCCAGACCTTGTCACTGCATCCTGAGCTCAAAGCAACATCTTCCTACCTTGCTCTGCTTTCTTATGTGCTGAAAATAGTGAAATTGTCTTCTTCATAGTCCCTCATCACGTCACACTCATGCTTAAAAGCCTACTATAGTTCTTTTGGAGGGCCTAGCCTTAGAGGGCCTGTGTAATCTAAGAATGCTTTAATAAGAGCATGAATACCTAAGGCTTATAGAGTACTTACTGTGTGCTGGACACTATTCTAAGTGCTTACATATTTTGACCTATTAGTTCTCCAAACAGCCTTATGAAGGTAGATACAATGATCATCCCCATTTTCTAGGTGAGGAAACAGGCACAGAGAGGTTAAGGAACTTGCCCAAGGTCACAGAGCTGGTAAGTGAAGCCATTTTGGCTCTAGCATCTCCGTCCTTTACCACTTCCCCATGCTGCCTCCATATGCCTTCATAGTACATTTCCTCACTTCACTTTGGCAAACCCCCTTTTTGTACCCTCCTCTGCCCTCTGGCCATTAAAAGGCTCAGATCAGGTTTCACCTCCTCCACCAAGCCTCCTCCAGTTTAACAGATCTTTTTCTTGTTTGATCTATCTCTTTGCTCAGCATATGGCAACTCAGTTTAAGATTGGGTGTTTCCTCCTGTCAGAATGGCCATCTTCAAAAAGAACACAAATAACAAATGTTGGCGAGGATATGGAGAAAAGGGAACCCTCCTACACTGCAAATTGGGGCAGCCACTGTGGAAAACAGTATGGAGTTTCCCCAAAAAACTAAAAATAGAACTACCATATGACCCAGCAATTCCACTCCTGGGTATATATCAAAAAAAACCCCAAAAACACTTATTTGGAAAGATATATGCACCCCAGTGTTCACAGCAGCACTATTTACAACTGCCAAGGTATGGAAGCAACCTAAGTGTCTATCATCAGGTGAATGGATAAAGAAGATATGGTGCACACAGACACACAGACACACACACACACAATGGAATATTACTCAGCCATAAAAAAGAATGAAATTTTGCCATTTGCAGCAATGTGAATGGACTTGGGGGGCATTATGCTAAATGAAATAAGTGAGACAGAGAAAGACAAATATTGTATGATATCACTTATATGTGGAATATAAAAATACAACAAACTAGTGAATAAAACAAAAAAGAAGCAGGCTCACAGATATAGAGAACAAGCTAGTGGTTACCAGTGGGAAGAGGGAAGGGGGGGGCAATATAGGGGTAGGGGAAATAAGGTTGTTATGAGATTATATGAAATTATGTGTGTGAAACTTTTGAAAATTGTAAAACACTATAAATTTTAAAGCATCTTGTATTGAATTAAGAAAGAGATTGGGTGTTTCCTAATTTTTTCATGCGTTGATTAAAACTCTTTCCAACTGGTCGGAAGCTCTTTAGGGGAAAACCCAATGGCCTAGGACTCCATTAGTACAGCACAGCACCAAGCTCACAGGTGGTGCTTAACAAATGTGACCTGTTCATGGGCTTTGGGAAACTCAGGTAGTTTTCTCCCATTAAGTATGCTTCCTTCCTCCTTTTTTTTTCTCATCCTTTCTTATATTTGTGCAAGTCCTATTTTTATAGAGTAAGTATAATTTCACCTTGAATTCATATATTTTCACAGATTAATCCCATGTGTAAGCCTTGATGTAAGCCTACTAAATTAGATGGTAAGCAAGAATTGTTTAACCCATCTGTGTATCCACACTCCCTAGAGTATATACTATAGCACAGAGCAGGGGCACAATAAAGGAATACCTGATCAGTGAGACAGAATTACTGAACTATGCCAGTACTGGTATTTCAGTTTTTCAGAGTAATGGTTTGCTTGTTTAACAAATATATTCACTCTCTTCTCATGGGATTGTTAGAAAATTTGTCCAGGGAAAAGCAGTAAAATGTGCTTACATTTCCTCTTTGGTTTTCTAGGCTAATTGTTGGTGAACTTTATTTAACACTCTTGCTATACTAAGAGTCTCAATGGAGCAAAGCAGCTTTCAGTTAACTTGGCAAATCATTACAAGAGAGAACAGAAGGGTCAGCATAAGCACTCTGTACTAATTAGTTGATAATTGATGTACAATAGCTGACTGATGGGACTTTAGAATATAAACTTTGGGAATGCTGTTTAATATATCTTTACATCTTTATGAGGTGGTTTGGAGCTATGTGTTCTTAATAACATGTTATCAGGAGTGCCCAGTGGTGGGGAGCAAGACTGAGACTTCATGTCCAGGAATCCAGGGCACTGAGTGGTTCAGAAAGGAATATGATATTTTTTAATCTCTTGGAGTATAAATACGATTCCATTTAATGCAGGGATAAAATAAAAATGAGTAATGCTGTTGATTCCATACTTTGTGGCCAACATTCCTGAATACTGACTAAGGTTAGAAGAGTGTTAGTGTGAAAGTTATATTATTTCTGGGATAAACTTGGGAGGGAGGGCAGAGTGGTGGGAGATTGCCCAATTCGTGGGAATCTTCATTAATCTGGGTTAGGATTTAATCTATTTATTATCTGGGATCAAGTAATTAATTTCAGATTGGAGTTACAAAAATAGCCTTTATATGACCTCCTCCTCCTTTTTAAACTTGATCTTCTAAATCTTTATCAACCAATTATATAATCCATAAATTACTCTTAACTTGCTTCCCTAACCGTTGCCTTCTTACGCTGTCATTTACTACCACATGGGCTTCTCCTCATTGTTTGTCCAGCTTCTGGTTCATGTACTCCTCCATCCTTTCTCCTCATCTCCACCAGATTAATCTTGGGTGAACTTGGCTTCTAGTGGGATGCACCACTATCTATAGCACAGGGTCCCAGGTGCATGTCAGCAGGCCAGTTACACCAGCATCATCTGGCTTAGTTGGTTTGAAGTGAAGCCTATGAATTTGCATTTTTGGAAAGCTTTCCTGGTGACCCTAATGTGCAGCCAGGTTTGGAGCCATTGGTGAATACATAATGTCCAGTTGTTAAATCAGGCCCACCAGGCTGACTAAACAAGTCCTCTAAGTCTGTCTTCTCCCTTTTTTCTGGTCAAGCCCCCTCATGCAGGCAACCCTGACTTCTTTCTCTTCATTTCCCTAGCACATACCACGCCTCCTCCCTTCTGTTTCCGTGTCCACACATTACTATTTCCTTCCCATTCGTGTGCTCGTTTTTCCTTCATGTTTTACCTCATTGTTTTCTAAAGAGTGTTCTTTAGTATGCGAGTCTTGGTTGAGTCATAGGGGGAAAAAAGTACCCTAAACAAATATATTTTGCATATTATTTGCTCCTCTGGGAGATTTATTATCAGCATTTGCAATTTTTAAAGGCTCTGAGAAGACCTGTAGTAAAGAGATACGTTTAACTTTGTTATATTAGAGTTTCCCAAAGCTATTTGACTATGGATCTCTCCATGACCCCATCTTATTTGTTATCACTGAACACCTTTGGACTTCCTGAAGACCTTTGGGAAATGCCTTTTTGGTTAAAATTGTTCTTCTTCAGTGAATTATCTGGTAAACAGTGATTTCCACCTTTTCTGAACTCCTGTCTCTATGATTCAGTCTCATGCTTTATTCTGTACAGTCTAGTATCATTATCTGATTGTTCCTAGATGAGTGCATCTTATCTCTACGGAGATGTAAGCTCCATGGAGGCAGGATGCTCTACTCAGTAGTCCTTACCTCTCATAAGTTTTGTGCAGTTTCGAGCATTTGTAACATACACTGAATTTAAATGCTTTGCCCCTGAATAAGGAAGCCAGCTATTTCATTCTGATTCTCATCCTTTGGTGTTCTTAGTCATCTACCCCTGCCTTAACTGTATTTCAGAGTAACACACTACACAGTCACATGTATTCATGAAGTTGTCACTACTGTATTTCAGCAGTAAAACATTACATATTTGACAAAACACTGTATAGCAAGCCTAGTATGTCTAGTATGCAAGAATATCTTATTTCTAGTTCTAAGGAGGAATATGAATGAAAGCTAGGGAGAGTCTAAGAGTAAGATAAGATGGGAGTGAGGAAAGGCCTGAAGTCTGGAGTCCATCGATGGGAGGATAAGTCTACTGTGTGTTGAGTAGAAGGCCTTGGGTCAGGAGGTATCAGCATGCCATCCTTGGTCACTCAGGAAAAGAGGTGCTAGAAATATCAGAAAGGTACCAGAAATGAGTTTATAATGTATTTATTAAGTGCCAGGCCCTAAATATATTACACATATTAGATCATTTAATCCTCAGAACAACTCAATGATGTAAGTACTAGTATTAACCCTATTTTAGAGATCAGAACACTGAGGTACAGAAAGCTTGAGTAATTTGCCCAAGGTCACGTGGCCATTCAGTGGTGGAGCTAGGGTACAAATCCATGCTTTTAACTATTGTGCTGTGCACTGTTACCTCTCACTTCTTTTCTTTCTCTGATTTTCTACTTTTCCATCAACCTTCAGTGCCCGGGTGTCCATTGATTTACTATTCCATTCTTGAAGTTCCATCTCAGCAAAACCTTTCCTTGAAATGCATGATCCTGGATTCGAAAACAGTTGCTCTAAAGGGTGTTATTGGGATAATTAGTAATATTTGACTATAAATTGTGTATTATGTACTAGTACTATGTCATTGCTAAATGTCTTGAATTTGATGATTGTGTTATGATTATGTATTTAGGGGTGAAGGGCATAAAATCTATGGCTTATTATTAAATAGTTCAACAAATTAATGATAATTAAAACAATAATCTTATATATACAGAGATGGATAGATGAATAGATAGATCAACAGATGGAATTTATCAATTGATAAATTAGATAAAGAGGATTCATGTACTACTTACAACTATTCTGTAAGTTTGAAATGTTTTAAAGTGAAAGATTGGGACGAAAACCCTGATCCTTAGAGATGGTAAAGCATATAATAATATATACTAACCCTTTCAATCCTCATAACAACCCTGTATTCGGTACTATTAACTGTCCTGATTTTAGGGACAGGATACTGAGGCACAGAGACTTTTAAGGACCTTGCTCAGTGTTGCACAGCCAGTGGGTGGGTGAGACAGAATTCAAATCCTGATATGCATTATTTCTGTTTCCAAAACACTCTGCATATGTGTTAGGTTGAACTATATAGAAACTGCTCTTATTTGATCATGTTTGACCTGTAAAGAAAGACATTTCATATGACCCAACCTAGGAGCAGGGATCTCTTTTATATAATGGTTGCTTTGGTATTCCTCTTCATGGGCAGACTGTGGGCTCTGTGGGGGGGTGGGACTCTGTCTATCTTGCTCACCATTGTCTCCAAGGACTGCCCAGTTCATGGTTGGCATTTGATTAGTGTCAGTTGATGAACAATACAATAAAAAAAAAGTTGATTACTTCTCCCTACCCCCCTCCCATATATATATATATATATATATATATGTATGTATGCTATTTCTGTTCCCCCAATATCTCTGTCATTTTTAGAGGAACCAGTGGATAAACATAAATCATTCTGAAAGTTGCAGCCTCAGCAGGGGTAATTGCAACATAGTCAACTATTTGACTTCAAGAGAACTCTTTCAACTAATGAAGATGTTAATTAAAAACATGCCCCTGCTAAGATGACCTCTCAGTTCAGGAAATGCAAAACGTTTGCGCTCCCCACCAGCATGCAGTGATTTTGGCTAGAATGTATGTAGTACTCAGAATGCCATCCACTCGAATCCTTATTTGAGCAGTAAACACATTTTTAAGAAACACTGTACAGTCTCTAAAAATAAGCAGTATTTCAAAATGAAAACCAGCATACAAGTAGTTGGCACATCTGGTAGTCAGAAAAGTTGTACAGTTTGTTTTCAGGGAATGACAAGCCAAGGAATGTTCAGACTTGGCCAGCTGAAAACTTTTCTTCTATCTGTGATGACACCTGGTTTTAAAAAAGTTGGCTCCAGGCTCAAAGCAGAAAGAAATGGGTAGAGAATTAAATAGTATCATTTACTTGTATCTTGTTTTGTGCAAGGAATTATAAAGAACTGTTTTCTTCTTACTTCAAGAAAGAGAATGTAGCAAAAAAAAAAAAGTGATGACAGGCATGAACAATAATAACAACTACAACAAAAATTGCAGCTAACATCTATCAAGTACCTACTATGCCCTAGGCGACATGTGAAGTCCTTTACGTGTGTAATTAATACTAGATGCACAGTAACACCTTATAAAGTGGTGTTATTTTTATTCCCATTTTACAGATGAGGACACATAGAGATAAACACAAATATTTAAGTAATTTGCCCAAGTCACACAACCAACCTGGGTTGGGGGTTCCCAAGCAGGCTGTCTCCAGAGCCCATACTACAATGCACTACACAATTCTGAGCAGTCTGGAGGTGTTCATTCTGTCGGGCATTATGAAAAAAAATTGGCGTTAGATGGTTGCATTAAGCACAGTGGTTCTTGGTCAGACTGTTATTTGCCTCCCTGTGTGAGAGTGATGATGCCATTTTACAGAACATTCTTACAGCTGCTCCACAAACATAATGTGTTCCCAAGAAATTTACCGTATAGCTTCGTGCTAAAGGTATGTGATAGTCAGAAGCTGTCACTCCTCTATGGTTAGATGAGGCTCAAGTTGACCAGTGAATTTGGGAGTAGAAGGTGTTATAGTGAAAATGATGGAGACACTGGGGAGGGGAAGATTAATGTTTCTTTATTACAGTTGGAGAAAATACTGTGAATGTGAGGATCCAGGGTATAGGGTTACAAGGGCAGCCTTGACCAGTGTAAAATTCTAGTCCAGGGAGATAGATTTATAGTTACTACTCCCGCAGCTTCATCTTCCATTCAGACCTAGTTAGCCACACTGTGGAGAAACATCAAAGGATTGGCTTAGTTTGAGTCTGTTTTTGAAAAATGGCACTGTTTTAGACAAGAAGACCAGGAGGGCTTCAGTGGAAATAATGTGTATTTAATATCATGTATAACTATCTTTTATTTTCATTCATTCATTCTTAGCTTCATTGACAGACTTTATTGTGTACTGTATAGGCCCTGGGCTAGGTGCTGAGGAAGCAGCGATATCTCAGACAAGAGCTTTGTCTTTAAAAAGCAATAAAGTATAAACGGATGACAGGCATGTAAACATTTCCGTTCCCTGAAGGTGCTGAGGCAAATGTGTTACGAAAGACTGTGGGGGAACGAAAAGAAGAATTGGTCAGATTTGCTCAGTTGGCAGTGGGGGAGAGGAAGTCACAGAGAAGATGACCTTTGAATCAAGACCTTGAAGACAGAGGTGCTCCTAGGTAGACAAGTTAGAGTAAGGCTGTGCCAAGCAGAGAGAAAAGCAGGAACAAGAAAAGGGCTAAAATAATTTTTTCAGCAATCTTATTGGTATTTATCTATGCTAAGGTGTGCATTATTTTCACATCGGATTATCTCTGAAATATTAACACCATGTACTAGTTTATTGTTCTTACTGGTATATAAAATAATGGTATGACGTAATATATGGCATCTAAGATTTGATGAAATAATGTATTAATATGCTTTGACACCAAGTAGTATTTGTTGGGTGTGCTGTTCCAGCTGCTAATATGTCTTTGTTTTAGAGGTAGATATTAATACCATTTTATGGTGAAGGAAACAGGCATGAAACGAATGAGTTCCTTAGATGAATATGTGACACTGAATTTGCCAGAATACCTGACATCTAATGTTGCTTTTAGTAGCAGTGGCTGGTAGGGATAGAACCTGGGGATAGAATTCAAGTGTCTTATATACTGGGCTAGGGTATGAACCATTACACTGCCTTTATCCAAGGTAAAAAGGGGGTTTGAAAAGCAAATCACATGTAGCTTGTTGGAATTTATAAAGATATTAAGTCTATGATCATTGCACAAAAATGTACCCACTACTCTTAGTGTCAAGATGAAGCCCTGATGGTACAGTGTTATATGAGTTATGAAAACAGAGGGACTATCATCTATAACTGATCTTTCAAGGCACAAGAAGATGCATCAGATAGAAGCTGCAGGGAGAGGGGAAGGTTCCGGTTTGTGTATCTGAAAAAAAAAATCAGACAGAAATTTCTTTTGGACCTTTCTTGGATCTTGGAAAGTATCCAAGGAAGAAACTAAGCATCCAGCACCTAAACTTAAGGACACAGGTGCCATGAAAATACACTCTTGTAGACTCCATTTCTGCTCTGTCAGTGAATCCCTGTGTGATTTACTGACACAAGTCAGTTAACATTTGATTTTAGTTTCCCAGAGGGCTGGACTAGAGAAGGCTTCCTGCTAGCTAAAGATGCTGTGACTCTCCTAGCACTTTGGAGATGTGGTTTCATTGATGAGAGCATTGGTGATTACTCTAAGGTCTTGTTTATCCTTAGTTTGTGGGCTGTTGGAATAGAATGTTACAAAAGATGAAGAAGTCATTTTTTTTGGCTATTAACCTAATTTTTGAGAAGACAAAATAAAAAATTATACTCCTTAGGGCTAAGGAAAGTTACCGTGATGCTTTTCTACTACTTTGATCCCAAATATATCAACGAGCAAGATGGGGAATTTGGTGAGAAAATTTTAGAGCCAATTTGCCAGAAAAACCTGAGATCATATTTATTTTGATTTATTTGAAATGGGAACTGAGACTGGAACAGGTAGTTTTCAAAAACTGTTTGAAAAAGTATATCCATGCAAAAAGAATGTCTAGAATGATTCAACCACTATTATTATTTTTTATAAATGAGTCATGGCAGTGTTTACCTTTCTCCTCTTTGCTCTTCACGTTTCTGTAATGGCACAGATTCTTGATGGTTTCTTTTTTTTCCTTTCCCTTCTGGGATATGTACCAAATTTTACTACGTTCGAAGATTGTTACTAATGAAATGAAAAATTTATGTCAAATTTGGTTAACATGCTACTTTTAGAATGAATGTTTTGTTTAGGGTTCTCTCATCTTGATTTTTTAAAAATTGTGTGTATGTCCAATGAAAATATATTAGGATGAAGAGGAAAAATAAAGATTGGAGAGACACAGCCAGTCTATATCCTTTTAAAGAGGCATTTTGGAAGACCAGACTTGGAATGAAATGAACCAGTTAAACAAGTTTTTTTCAGGAGTGTCAACTTTCCTTGCTGGGTCATTCAAGATATTAGCTGTTCTACAAAAACATGGTTTGATACAAGTAATCCCATCTACTTACCACCTTAACCCTTTAGGTAAAGAGATGATAAAATATGGTTCTTAATATAACTGGACACTTCTATATAGAAGAAGCAAAATGTAAGCATATTTTGTATGAGTGGTGATTATAGAAGGGTTTCTATTGTAGCATTATGGATTTTCATCGGAATTAGAGAAAGCTTTTTTCTATCACTAATACTGAAAAAAAAAACCAAAAAGGTGATCCAAGGACTGTCTCTAAAGATGAGTCCTGATATAAGCGTGCACATATGTGTATTTACTGATTTCTGATATAAGGGACATGAAAGCTAACCTGATTCGTTTGTTTTTAGGGGCTCTTGGCTTTGGGCCTCAGTGCAAGTCCATTGGAAAAGGCAGCTGCAACAATCTAGTGGTCACCAGCAGTCCCATGATGGTTCAGCGACTGGGACCCATTTCACCACCAGCAAGCCAGGTCTCTACAGCATGCAACCAGATCAGTCCTAGCTTACAGAGGGCAATGAATGCAGCCAACCTGAATATACCTCCTTCAGATACCAGGTCTCAAGTTACTTTTTTTTTTTCCCCTTCTTATGGTATAATCACACCCATGACTGTTTTTCCTTTCCTTACTGAATGCATGCCCACACAACACACACACACACACACACACACACACACACTCAAGCAGCTCTTTTAATTTGAGCTTTGTAGGGGAATGTGTATAAAAACTGTGTGTGCCATAATATCATCTTAATTGGGAAGAATGGTTTAATACCTGCTGGCTTACAGTGTGAGTGAAATTAAGGCGCACTTTGAGATTTTGGGGCCTCTGTGACTAAATACCAGTGTGTTAATCTGTTGATTCCTGGTGAAGCAGGTCATATCATGGCCTAAAAAGATAAAGATTTTCCATGCACATCCATCTTAGCTGCTCGTTTTTCAGTGTATGAGTTGCAGCATCCTAAGGCTGCTTTACAGCTGTTTTGTCTGTCCAGCCATACATTCACCCATCTAACCAAGCATCTTAAATATTTATGGTCCTGCATAATGTAATAGTTGAAGTTTAGGGAGATAGTTGAAAAAGTAAAGATAGAAATCATGAATTTCAAGACTTTATGATGCGTCTAGGAAGACATACTTTCGTGTGTGAGTTCCATAACATTTCAACACAATGTCTGATTAGGTGCTGGAATAAGTAGGTCCAATAAATGCTATACATCTATCTCCATGGGAGATAATTGAATAGGGAAATTACCTTCTCAAACAAATTTTTATATCTCTTAAGGTCGATATTACAGGGGACATAAAACCAAACCACTGTGCAAAGTATAAGGTCTATTTCTATGTTTGAAATGAATTATTTCATCTTCTGTAAGTAGTCTTCTTGGAGAAATACAATCCAAAGTTTTTGCTTCAGTCCCGGATCTGTTGTAACTGTGATTTTGCGAAGGAATTGGACCTCTCTTCTGTGGACCTCTGTTCCTCTTCTTGGGGGACTGGAATCTGCTGAGATGCCTTGTAGTTCTGGGTTCTGTTTCTTCCTCTTCTTCCTCCCCTTCATTTTTCTTTTCCTCTTATCCCCCTTTCCCCTTCTTGTGTCTCTGCACTGTCCTCCTAGCTGCTATTCGAGACTCTGAAATCACAGTTCCTGGATCATTTTTTATGCCATTTTTTTCATGAGATGGAAACTTGTTTTTCACCTGAGATTTTTTTTGTGATGGGAAGCTGCTCCTGTCATTTTCCTATTGATGATTATGCCTTGAGGGACTCTTCAGACTTGCTGAGTATTGCATGTAAAATTAACTGTACTCGTGGGGTAGATGTCATTGGGAAGCCTTCAGCTTCCTGTCTGTGGCAAGTCCAGCCCATGCCTTGAAGGCAGAGAGTCATAATTAATGGAGAAACTGAAGGTAGGCAGGGCACAGGCTGCTCCAGCCATGCATGTATCTAGTGCAGTCCCTTTCATGGGTCGGGCAGGGAAGGGTCATTATCTCAGTGTTTTCTGGCATATTTGATTCCTTAGCATAAATTTTTATCCTTAAAAGATAACATCTTAGAGATGCACTGATATATATGTTTTGATTATGTATTCTGTGAGTCCTTCTATGGAAATAATTTTTGTAGGATGAGCAAAGAAACAGGAGTTGGGAACTGGCTTGGTGAAATATCGAATTTACTTTTAGCAATTTGGAAAGGTCACATTTATTTGTGATACTTAAATTGGTTTGTGTGTTCCATAAGAGGAGAGATAGGACCGGAGGCAACAGTTCAACTTGAAGGCATTTTGCTATCTAGAGATGGAGAGAGAATAAGCTTTGTGTAT